>NW_013667137.1:176943-178001 GCF_000517525.1 Limulus polyphemus
ACTTATGTCAAGCAGCAACTGAGTACAGAGGTCATAGCTACATAAGATAATTGTTTGCATTACTTCTATGTTTTAGCCCGATGACCACCGGCTACTAACTGTCTGAGTAGTCAGTGCAAGTCTTGCTATATTTCATACCAACAATAAAACTAGTGGATGAAATTGTTTGAAACTTCATAAGAACTTTCATAAATGCACATAGTTTAAGAAACATAAAGCCCGCTACTTTTCATAAGTTTAGTTTTTTTTGCATTATGATCTTTACTATCTTGGAAAATGACAATAGGAAATGGCGTTTATAAGAAATGATTATGATATTTATATTTGTTCCAGATTTGAACTTATTACTTTTATGTTTTAGTACCTTATTTTAAAATCCCTTTACTGTCCATAAAATGCAGATTGTCTATTTTTAATTTTTTTAATAATCATGTACTCTCTTTATAGTTTCAAGTAATACACAAAACATGAAAATAATATTTCTAAGTAAACCTAAACAATAAACGAGTATTTTTCTTTTTAACTAGGATTTCATGTTTATATATGTACATAAAAAACATTTTAATTTTGTTTCATAAATGTATTTTTATTTCAACTTTATGTTTCATTGCAGCCGTACTTTTGTTTATTGTGCTGAATAAATCATGAGGTTAGCAGCGTGAACTTTGTACATTTGCTGTAAACTATCATGCCTGATGGTGGTCACGCTCATTCAGTCCAGTGCAGGCACATTTGAACATTACTGTAGATATGATAGTAAGAAAGCTTTTCCGTACTTGAATATCATTTCTTTGAACTTTCAAACATGTTTATTTGAACATATATCCTTGTATGTTGTTTCACTAAGAAAAATAGTAATAATCTATATACATGTATAATGTATAATAACTGAAATGTGACTGTATTTTACAAAATATTAGTTTACTAAAACACAGCCAAGACAAGTTACTTTGTACAGACCAAAAGTCAGTTTTATGTTACTTGATACGATAACATGAGCCATATCATTGCAACTTCTGTATTGTTAGCCAGGCACAGCTGAAAGATCAATATAATAA
>NW_013667137.1:178936-187323 GCF_000517525.1 Limulus polyphemus
CAATGTGTGTGTGTGTGTGTGGTAAATATTCTGCAGATTTTCTAGCAGCCAGTTAGCAAAAGTGTTAATATCCAGCCACACTGGATTGAATTTGCCCTTCCCTGGCATATTTTGACAAACACATGAGCTATCCAAAAGAAAAGATTATGAAACAGGCCATTAAATAAAATTCTAAATGAACATGCATTATCAAACTAAGCATTAACGGATTTCTCCCCAAAATATCTTTAAACATTTCTCAACTTCAACTTGATAACAAGTGATAAAGGTTCGGCATCTTTCTCCCAAACACTGTGCTTTTGCTGGAACTAAAATCTCTTGTAGTATGTAACCAAAACTAAAACCAAATATTACTTATTGAACATATTTCAACTGGCCAATAAAACAACTTTTACCTGATTGTCTGATAACATACATAATACATCTCATCATGCTAAAAAGGCCAATAAAGCAAAGATTCACATTTACATTGTTATTGAGACCACTCATATTTTTGTGCACATTACCAATATTATGTATCCCATGGTTTTTCAACACAATTACATTATACTACTTTCAAAACATTTTCTCAGTTTACTTCAGTAATCCCACTTGACAAAGAACTGGAAACCTTTAAGTTCAATAAAACCTGTATATTTCACTATGATAGTGTTCAGCCTGGACGTTTTATTGTACAACACCAAATACCCATGTTTAAAAGACAAGATTATAAAAAAATAATGAATTTTAAAATGAAGTAGTGATCCTGCTATAAAAAATTATAAAACAAATATTAAAATCACAATTTAATCCTTGCTTTGGCCTACAGAGAGGTGTATAAAGCTGCCAAATTAGGGATTAAATTTTATAAATTTGTGATAGTGGTTTTAATTCTTCTTTCATTACTTTTATAGCAGGATTCCTACTTCACTTTAAAATTCATAATTTTTAATACTCTTGTTTGTTTACTTTTTGTTATGCCTCTATAAAGTATATACTTTACCTTTAAAAATGCGTGTCTATCCATCATTATGTAGCACCATTCACTGGGTTGAAAAAATATTTGTACATGTATGATATTTGACCATTTATATTATACCTGTATCTAAATATCAAAAGCAGATACCCACACACCAGTCCAGTAAACTGGAGAAATCTCGTAGCAATAGTCCAAGCCATCTAGGCGCTAGCCCCACTGACATGATCAGGTAGGTAGTAGATAAAAAAGTCGCTATTTTAGAAATTTTTGAATTGTTATACTTGAAATATTAGTGGCCTTATTAACATATTATTAGTATATATGCACATAATTTATTGTAACCAATAATTTAATGGTTGGTTTTTTGCTTATGAATTCAATAGTGGTTTTCGGCACATGAATTATTTGTAATCCTTGTCAATCCCTACTATTAAGTACTTCCGTACTTAAAATAGTGTATTTCTTGTCAAGAGTGTTGTCATCTGTATCAGTCATAAGAGAGAGAGAATGCAAATTTTAAAAATTTTATTTATTTTGGATCTGAAAGGAAAAATTAATAGGAACACAAAGACAAAATAATATTAAGAACATACATAACAATACTGTGTTTATAGTCCTAATTGTTTCTTAAAACAAAATACTGTCCCCATAATATTTAGTAATTGGGCCTAAAATGCCACTCAAAACATTCCGGCTAAGAATAACCACTGTATAAATAATGGGCAACTTAATTAGGTATAAGCTAAAGGACTGTCTTTAATGGTAAATTGTGACTATTTTATGAATGGCAGTTAGGTTTATGAAATTCATTATATTATATTTTTAGTTAATTTCACAATTTTAGACCCTAATAACAAGGATTTACAATGTAGATAAGAATGTGATATTATCAAACATTTATCACCTGTATAAGTTGGAGAAGTTTATTAACATTATTTAGTTTCCTTAGAACTTATTCACCAATAACTGAAATAAAAAAATCATTCTTTCCAAAAACCCAAATAATGTTTGTTTACTCATGTTTAAAGCAAGTTAGTACAAACTTTATATGCTTGAGTTCTTAAAACCTTGATAAGAATATGTTTAAATAATTCTGGTACAAAACTTTCATAGTTATAATAGAGATCTGTATGTCTGCCAGTTAACTAATATTAAAATCTGAAGTATTTTGTTGAACTGCAGCATTTAGAAACGAGATTTTAAAATTATTCACAAATTCAATGGAGAATGTAATGTTATGATGTTGTTTGTTTAGGTATGTTAAAAACGAATTAGCCTGATTCTTATTGTGAAATAACACAAAAATGTCATCAAAATATCTTGTGTAATATAAAGGTTTGATTTCATTTGTATAGTTGTCTGACCAGTGTTTTTTTATGGTGTGAAAGGAATAAATTTGCTAGTGTTGAGGCAAGGAAGGAGCCCATGGCCAAGCTATCTACCTGTTCAGAGAATTATTTGTACCAACTTCTAGTAGTTTACTGAAGATATATTTTGGGATACATTGTGATCTTGATATACAAGTTTTGTTGCTAGGCTGTTTCCTATAATGGAATATTTGTAACTAAGAATTCAACATTAAAGCTTACCCTAAAAACAGTCTAAAGGGAAGGCTACACCATTAAAGTCCATTACCAGATGTTTCTAGCAAAGGATTGTAGAATATCATACTTCTTCTACCTGTAAACTACTCATGTTTTACAGCATGTTAACAAACTTGACTGTGATATTAAATTCAAAGGAAGATATGTTCATAAAATTTAACCCTGCTCATTTTATTGCAAAAAATGGGTTAATTTTTACAAAAAAAAGAGTGAATGTCAATACTACTTATACAAATGACGTACAATGTGATGAAATGATCAGCACCATTTAAATATGCATGCAAGATGTACTCAAAACAAAAATCCTAAAGAGTAATTATTTCTTAATTACATTGGATGGTTCTTCCAATTCCTTTGGTTCAGAAAACAAGATGGTCTACATGCAACTTACTGAGAAAGGACAGTCAAAAAACCATCTTGTTGGAAAGAAAGCTGTTCATCATGCTCATGATATATTTCATGTTTTGTTTTTATTTTACTTAGTAATTAATCTTGTTTAATTTTGTGAGATATAAGCATTTACTGCTGCTGTGGTATTGGTGTAACAAAATATGCTTGAGGGGTATTTGTAACTTGTACGTACTGCTTTAGATTATTGAAAACAAATTTAAAATTTGTGTGGCTAATATGCAGAAGCTATTAAAAATGCTACCAGGACTATATTTACAAAATTACAGTCAATTTTGACAGAACACTGCAAACAATTTAAAGTATGGAAAATTATGTATCTCTTACTATTTCAGGATTATGTCACTGTAGGTTGGATTCTGTAATGTAATTTCTTTTTAAAACTAAGACTAGAATCCCATGTATACAGGAGGTGAGGAAAGAAAGGGGATCACGAATCCTTCTGATAAAACCTGAAGAATCCATTAATCCTCAACTAAGGAATGCCAGCGATGAATAAAATCGGCAAGCCAAGCTCCCTTCAGGCCAGAACCCACTAGGAAGTCACTGGCACTGTTGACGACATAAGGTGCGTTATTGAAAAAAATGATGAGAAGAGGCACCCGAGAAGAAAGGACAGATAAGGATTGGAAAAGGGAAGGGAAAAGGTAATAGGTTGTATATGGGTCTCTGCCCGAGATAAACATGCAACATTATTGATAAAGGTAGATTATTGTTGGACCGATGCCACCCATGGCTCTAGTGTTTTTGGTGTCGTGTCAAAAATATATTGCCAAAGGGGGCAATGTGTAAATCCTGAAGATAAGTCAATGGTAAACGAACCAAGTCAAAATTGCATCACAACCTAGAAGGTCCCAACAACAGAGAAACCACGTATGCAAAGCCAGAGCCTAAGAGAACAAACGAACTGGTGTGGAGGAAAGAAGGGAAAGGCTATCCCCAGAAAACCTCTCAGGATTTCTGTGGAGAGCCTCAGAGAGGAGGTATAGAGAAGAAAAATAATGTAAAAGAGTTGTAAGGGTAATATGCAGGCAAGAATACTGGGCATGGGTGAGACTGCCAAGTGATGTGGAAGCACAAACTGATCTAAAGCCCATGAGAGGGGGTGGGTGAGGCATGCTAATCCCATCACTTAATTGTGAGGCAAATTGATCAACATGAACCTGAATATCAGGAGAGGAAGGAAAACCAAAAAAGAGTGGGAAGATTGGTCATGTAGTAAAGAAAGACATGGCTCATAAGAAATAGGAGAAGGGAATAAAACATCACATACCTGAGAAACAAAATCCAAAGAGACGAAGTGAGGCTTAACTGATTTCTCAGACAGGAGATGGGAAGGTATGGCAAAATCAGAAGGCAGAAATAGAAGATCCAAGTCCTTGTCAGTTTGAACAGGCTCCACCTGTTCGGGTGGAACTGGGGCGAGGTACAGGAACAAAGGCTGGCCCATATATTGTTTGCTCTCCCAGTGGATAAATGTAGATTAATCTACCATCGGGTCGCTCGCACCTGAGGCCTGAGAAGGAACACTAGTCATAGGTGTGACCTCATAAGTAGTAACATGCACCTCGGAATTCACTGTGAAGAATAGTCCACCAAATTTGAGCGGTGAAAAAGAATAATGCGACTGGAATTAACTGATAAAAATTTAAAATGAAAAAAAACTGTCTGAATGAAAACTAAATAAATTAAAGAAAACCACTTTGTGAGGAAACTTAAGCCAAATGTAAATCTTTAAACAAGTAAAAGTCACGTCTGAACACAAGCACTGCCAAACAAAAAGTGATAGTTTGGTAAAAAGAGTATAGAGGGAGTCACCTGAGCATGTCATGCTCCTATTGGTGGAGAAGCGACACATGATGATTTGCATGAGACACACGTTGGAATCTTTCAATTCCAATGGGGGGGGGAGCAGGAGGCTTGTGGCATGCATAAAGAAAAAGTTTGAATAGACAGGACAGCACTAAAGAAGAATAGCTAATTTTGTGAGAGGAGGTAAGTACCATATCAGAAGACTATTTTCTTCTCAAAAATAAATAAATAAAGAGTAGTCATTGATCATGTTTGTCAGTATCAGTCACTAAACACTTAATGAGAATTTAAAAAGGACCCACTTTGGATCATTTTAATCACAAAGAGGTTGTCAATCTTCGGCTTAGCAGTGAAATGATGTGAGCTCAGTACAACTAGTGACCTACATACATATGGATTTATGTTCTTTGTACTGGCTTTAACTCACCTTAAATCATAAACAAAAAGAATTAACAAAACAGATTTTTATAAAATCATTCCTTTTAAGTATTATTTTTAGCCTAGGACAAAACCGAGGATAACTTTGCAAAATGCATTTTACTAATACCAGTTCTTTTATGTAGAAATCTACAAAATAGGAAAATTTGTTAGGTTACTGACTTCTGTAACTGAATGTGCATGGAGTCAGTCCCTGAGACCTTATTTTTATTGCAGAAGAAATGATGACTACAATTCCTAATTTACTATGTGTATCTGTATAAAATGTGGCAAGCTTTTAGTCACATGTACAAGTTTGTTTCACACAAAAGGTCAGATGTGTTAAATACAAATTTGAACTCAAGATATGTCTGTGAATTGCTGACTTCAGTCTGATTCAAACTCTGACAAGTCAGAGTGTAAGGTGATCTTCATGTGAAGAACAAAAATATTTTTGTCTATCATATGGTTTGCATGTTGCATTTGCATAACCTCTAGAATCTCCAAAATGCACATTTACAGATATTTCTTCAAAATCCCTGTATACTCTGTCTGGTATTTACTCTCCTCTACTATAAACTGTCACTAAATCAGCAGTATAAGATAAAATGAATAGTTGATAACTCTGCCATCAAATAAATAATACCATGTTGAATAGCTTTCTGTAAACGGTCATGGTATGCACACTTTGACTCCCACCCAAATAAGGTTAAAAATTAAAAGGAAATATTCTTTTTCCATTTTTTACATATCTTTGGAAACTTTTTGCATTTACATGCCAAGTATATTGTATATATGTGTGGAAATTATACACTTAGTGATGCATATTTTCATTATTTACTTAATTATCAATCTTTATTAGTTATGAACAAATAGGAATATTCATTTCCAAGTGGAATTCCACTTTCTGATATTTGCATTACTGATAATTTTCTCTTTGCAAATTGGATAAAAAAAAATTTAAACCTGAAATACATAGAAAAAGGTATTGGTAGCTTGGAGGAAGGAATACAGAAATTTGTAAACCCATGGAATCTTATACTGATAAATTTAAGCTGACAAATGACTCCCAGAGTTTGGTTGGTATCCTATATCTGAGTGAAAAGGTGTTTAAACACCATAGTCATGATGGGTATCCTAATATGAGGTGTTTGAACTTAAGAATCACATTTTTAGTTTTCAAATCATAGGAGGTTAGGTCCCAAATGTTTGTCACAATAAGTGTGTATAAAGCCCAAAAAAATTATTCTTGTCCTGATGTTCAGTAAATTAAATGACCATTTTAGCTTTCCAGATGACCACATAGATAAAAATTGGAGCATCCTTGCTTCGAAAATAAAAAGCTCATTTGTAGCACTGCACTTTGCTCAGTGTTTTACTGTTTTTGCTTAAGTTTTTGGATCCAATGTAACAATGTAAAAATATAATTTCAGGTCAGTTTCAGCAAAATGGAAACAATCTTTTATTTTCAGCTATATGTCAATAACAAAAGCTTCCATTTGTGAAAACTCTTACCTCTACAAGTCTTAAGTACAATGATTACATGCACCTGTTGTGTGGTTTGTTTTAGTGCACTGGGAAATGAGAGAATCCTCACTAGTCAAGGCTGTACTTAATCTCAAATTGGTAAAGAGATGGAACTATGAGCTAAAAGTTTGTACTTCAAAACAAACTCCGAGCCATTCTATGAGCTACCATGCCGTGGCTAAAAATAATAATGCATAAAATAGTTTTAAACTTCAGAATTATTTTATACAGATTAGGCAATTCCTATAAATAAAATATTTTTGTACGTGACATTTGTACGAACATTTGGGTTTAACATTTTGAAAAAATTCTTTGTGATTTTTTTAAGAAACAATTAAAAATGCTTACCTTTGTTTAGATTTTTACGTTCCTACATTATTTTGAAACTTTCCTATGATTTTTTTATTTTATTTTGATGCAAAAAACAACACACAGTTTCACTGTGTTTACTATTAACAGAATACAATAAAAATATTTCTCTTTACCATACCAAAAATTATATGCAAGCAGATTTGTTTTCAAATTGTTAATCAGAAGGTTTAATTTAATACATCAAATAAGTGTTAAACCATTCATATATTCTTTTTCTTTTCACTTTCCTTTTTGGTGAATTTCCTCACCCATTTAAGCAGTTACTTAAGCCAATAATGACTACTGCAAACAAGGCGAAAGTAACACAGCAGCCTTGTAAGTCAAATAAACTTTAACACAGTCAATTGAAAAATGATCTCACTAAGCCTACCTCATCATATTAACTTAAATTCATACACAAACCAAAATACTAGTTAGATATCTATTTGCCAAATAATAGTTCATTTCTGAATATAAAAAATACCCTAATCAATAGCCCCAAATTCAGTATTTCTTTAACCCTTTCAAGATGGGTCACAGGTGAAAGGCATGTCATCTCATTTGTTGACTCGCATTCAAATTTTATTGAACTACTATTTCATGAATTTATGCCAATAAATTTGGTATCAAACTGTAGATTATAATTCAAATTTTAGAACTATACATTACTCAATTTGTTAACTTAAGAGTAAATATTAAAAAAAACACAGATAAACATTGATTTTTGTGTGTCACATGGTATATTGAATGCAGCACTGGTTCAAATTAGATGTTTGTGAAGTCAAAATACTAAGTGTATAGTTTCATACAAATTAGAAACTCAAATTACAGATATTGACAAGCTAAAATATAAAATAAGAAGGTTTATCTTTTCTATTTGCTAAGATATTGCTTACGTAATAAATCAAACAATGTGGCATTCGTTCACCTCTTTCCATTTTTGGAAACACTCCCAATTACTTTTATATATATGACAAGAATAACCAATCAGAAACTTAGAATATCCCCTAGTGGTTTTCTCAGCCTTCCTAATGTTCCTTCCAGGTAGGTTTAGTCTGCTTGAAATGTCATATTTTTTTAGACCCAAATAAATCTTAGTTACCAAGCTTGATAAATTATAGTAGAATTCTATGGTTCTAATGTAGTAATTTATGATTTTTTAGTTATTAAAATGTATATATAAAACCTAAAAAAAATATTTTCTTTCATATCCTCCACATGCAAAATTTTTAAATGCTTAGCAACCTACCTCAAGCAGCAACTGAATACAAAGGTCTTAACTGGAAGAGATAATTGTTTGCTTTA
The DNA here is from genome assembly GCF_000517525.1 of Limulus polyphemus. NCBI lineage: Eukaryota > Metazoa > Arthropoda > Merostomata > Xiphosura > Limulidae > Limulus > Limulus polyphemus. Next base: position 187,319 of record NW_013667137.1, read on the forward strand.
CTTCT
>NW_013667137.1:187424-193572 GCF_000517525.1 Limulus polyphemus
TTCATTCTAGAATGAAAGAGGCAAAATTTATGTTTATTTCCTAATTTTTTATGGTGGATGCGAGAGCGGTCAATTCTACCAAACCCATACAGAGATTAATTACTGAAAATAACAAACAAAATATAAAGCTTTTTCTTAAGAAATGTTTGATAACTACCCATATATTATAAAGATTTGACATGTGAAATTTCAAAATTTTCTGATGCATAAAAATATTTTTAATCTTAAAATGAACATTATTTTGCATGACAGATAGGTAAGATGTGAAAAAAAAAGGCATGAAAGAAACATTGCTTTACAAATTTAAGACTTTATAAAAAATTAGATATTTTGTGTATGAAAGCATTATAATGTTTACTGATAATCTGCCAAATTTTGTTAACATTTGCTAACTAATTTAAAAGTTATAGCATGGAAACTATAACAAGCACAAAATGGTTACGAGGTCAGTCCCAGGGACCGAGCCCAGGCTGAAAAAGTTCAGCAGATTTATTATTACCTTAACCCTGACTCCATGGGCATTTCTTTCTGAGCTTGTCACAAGGTTTTAGTTATGTTCAAAATTTAATTGAACTACTTTCTTTTCAAGGTATACCTATAAATATAGCATGAAAATGTATATAACAATCCATATTTTAATTGTATACAAGTTTTGAGTTCTTAATTTTATAAGGCAATATTTAAAAAAATCCTCAATCTCACCCCTATTATGAAAATTATTACATTTTCTCTCTAGTCATCCCCTTTTCTCCAATTTATTCACCATCCCTCCAAGAAGAACGAAATTTAACATAAATTATTCATTATAATGTGGTCATTGCTCAGGTATAGCATAATTTTCATAGCCATCAATCTTATTTGGTTAAAGAGCCATCAAATAGAAAATTAGACTCCTCACAACCACTTGTCACATCCTCTCTCTCAGCAATTTCCAATAGTTCTCTCTGATGTTCAATACTATATTATTTATAACCAACAAAATGCCAAGGTTTTCATTTATCAAATGACATACTATAGTATGTTATTTTCTGTACAGAAAATTGTAAATTTTGCTTTCAGTTCAAGCTTTATTCTCACAGGAAACACACCGACTGGCTTAGATGAATTTGTAACAACTCTTATCATATAGTTAGAAAGCCAAAAAATCATGATGGTTATGGGACATTGTCTGCTTTTTGCATGTTATTATTCTGTGTTCTTTGGTGCATTATTTAATTAAATAAAAAAATTACTTAGTGCAGTACTGCCATTAGTATTAAAAAGTAGGGTTAAGTAAGTACTTTATTTCTTGTTTTTTGTGTGTTCTTTATTTATTATTATAAAAGTATCTAAAATGGAAAATTAGGAAACTTTTTAAGTTAGTTGAGGTTAGATTACATATATAATACAAATTTTTCTCAAGGTATGTCGTGAGTACTCACGCATAATGTAATTTGATTAAGTAACATGAGCTAGATGCTTGCCACGTGATTTACAACTTATAATGGCCCAAACAGTAGTTAGACATAATTCAAAGGGCAATAAAATGATAACATTTAAGTATAAATAAATGTATATTGTTACAAGTTTAAAGAGCTGCCAACAATAGGAATTGAGAAGGAAAGTGGTGTGTAAAGATGAGGGCCAGATGGAGTAGACAAATAGGGGAATTGGCATGTAGAAAAAGGTGAGAACAGGCCAGGCTAAGAAAATAGACAGAATCAAAGGATGAGGAATTGTGGACCTTAAGGGAGGAAGCCTGACATTATGAAGGATGGATGGCAAATGTATCCAAGAAGGGTGTGACCAACACAGAACAAACCCCACGAGAGACCTGGGGTACAGACACCACTCCATCAATAAAATGCAGACTGGCTGAGAAAAGTAGTCCACCATCAAGATATAAGCTCACAGCAAATACTAGGTAAGAAAATCAACCTGATGTGAATAGGCTCAAGAGTCATCTGAGATAAGAACAGGAGATGAAAAAAAAATCACTAGAAGCCTGGGGGTATGAGGGCCAGGAGGCCCCAGTTGGTGTCCAAGGGCAATGCCCTGGTGAGGGGCTTCTATTACTCATCTAAATCTAAATAGGGTTTCAAAGGAATGAATAGAGAGGAATGAATTATCTATTATGAGACATCAATACATTTGGTAAGCAAGCCATCTTAGGGGTAAAAAAATGACTATCCACTATGCATTCGTCATTGGTTATAATTAGTTGAAGTTTTTATTGTTGCTGTCTGCTAGGTAGGACTAGCTCATTAAACATTTCATCTTATATTTGTATAGAGGAGTAAATTTCCAATCAAAAGATTCAAATATATTTATTGAAATGGTTTGAACAGACCATCCTAATGGGGTAAAAAACAGAGCAACAAATGACTTGCCACTATTCATTCTTCATCGCCTACAATGGGTTGAAGTATGGAGTGCTGTTGCTTGTGAGATAAGAAAGGTAAGACTTGGTCGTTAAATGTTTTATTGCCATTGTACAGAGGAGTATTACTTTCAGAAAATATTAATATATTTATTGAGAAAGCTGGGTTAGGGAGTAAATTGGGTGACAAATAACTTGCCAGTATCCATTTCTTACTGGTTATAATGGTTTGAAGTTTGGAATGCTGTTGCTTGCAAGGTATGGTTGCTCATTAAATATTTTACTATTGCTGTATAAAGGAGTTGATTACCCTTCAAAAGATATCAATATATTTAGAGAGCAAGCCACTTTGAGGGATAAATAGGGCAAAAATCAATTGTTCTTCATTGGTTACAATGAGGTGAAATGTCGGTGCTAGTGTTTTCAACATACAGCTTGTTATTTAATTATTTTATTGCCATTGTAAAGAGGAGTCGTTTAATTATCAGAAGACATCAATATATTTGGTGAGGAAACCAGGTTTGTGTAGTAAATACAACAACAGATGACTTGATGCTATGCATTCTTCATTGGTTACAATGGGTTGAAGTTTCGAGTACAGCTGTCTACTAGATAGGACTGGCTTGTTAAATATTTCATCTCAAATTTGTATAAGGGAGTCAATTACATATCAGAATATTCAAATATACTTATTGAACAAGCCATCCCAGTGGAGTAAACAGGACAAAAATTACTTGCTGCTATGCACTCTTCATTGGTTACAATGGTTTGAAGATTGGAATGCTGCTGCTTCCAAGGTACAGCTTACTCATTAAATATTTTATCACCATTGTATAGAGAAGTCATTTACCCATCAGAAGACATCATTATATCTAGTGAGCATGTCGAGTTAGGGGGTAAAATGGGGCAATAACTGACTTGCCAGTATCTGTTTCTCTTTGGTTGTAATGGGTTGAAGTCTGGTGTGTTGCTCCCTGCATGGTATGTAGTGGTGAAGGAAGGAATTACAAAGTGGGGATGCTTAGCTAGATGTGCAGGTTTGACAATAATATAACTTACAGTTGCTATATAAGTTAAATATGTAAATAGTGGAGGTGCTACAGCACTCTCAGTTCCAACACCTCTGGTACAACTTAATCATTTAACATTTCACCAGCACTGTATAGAGTTGATTACCTATCAGGTAACACCAAGATACATAGTGAGCAAACCATCTTAGGGAAATTAACATAGCAACTAAAATATTTAGTGAGCAAGCTGTCCTAGGGTGGAGTGGTGAACCCTCCTGAATGAGAATAAAGAACCAGAAATATAGTAACCAACTTCTATGTGGTTTTCAGGAGGCTCACAAAGATTGGCACATTACACTTGCAGAGCTTGCTTACTTGAGGAAATGTTAGAGATATCTCTGGAGAAGATTGCATAATTAGGGAGGGAAAATTGTAGAATAGGAGCAGAAATCAAGAAAGGAAATGAATAAAGTTAGGGTAAAGGTTGCTTTGAGGGAGGATGAAAATAAGTATTGGGTATATAAGGGTGCACAGAAGTAGAAAATATTAAAAGCTATGGAGACAGGTTCAGTTGGCATTCAGGTACCAGTCTAATGGATATACACCTTTGACTATTCATAGTTGTAATGAGGTGACCAATAAGTTTATGTAATAGGTACTCTCTCATTAAGTAATTTATAGTGGAAAGAATAGACAGACTAGGATTAGAAGTTGCTTGTTAAAAGTTTAGTTGCTGGTATCTAGAAGCATTCTCTATTTGTAGCACATAAGCTTTTGTAGAGCTAATGATATTGGAAACTGTAAATCAAAAGAGCTGCTTAAGAAGCATATAGAAGATCTTTTAGAGGTTTAGGGATACGAAAAATCCGCTATATTCACAAAATCAGTATGTTGCCCAGTTTAACGAATACGGAATAGCGACAGTTACGAAAAAGTAACACTGTTAATTTTAGTAACAGTATCAGTACTATTACTATTAACACTGTATATGGGACAAATTACTGTGCACACAGTTATGATTTTCACGCTATCAGTATCATCACTCAGACTCCGTGCTATTAGTATTAGTAGTAATAGGTTAGTGTTATTAGTAATAACTAATATTACAAATAATGAAAAATCGGGACAGAAAATTACTACTACTACAAAGTTACTTACTAAATAAGTAAATCATTAAATGATATAAACCTCATATTATTACTATCAATGCTAGTAATACTAATATAATGTGAGTTTGTACTTAGGCCTAAGTGTAAACTTTAAGTTTTAATTTATTTAAAATTTTGTTATAATGTTTAATTTTTTTAACAACAGAAATACAATATTTAGTATATTTTATAAGAAGCCTCACTAGGCCTAATATCTTATGTAGTTATTAAGAAGGGAATATTACATACGTCTGATTGCAGAGAATACAGATTCTATTATAAAATTGAAAAACCGTTCCCATGCAGCCTTCATTACAAATTACATCAACTTCTAAGTTCTAGTTCTAGCTACTTGGCGTGCCAGACTATTCTACTTTATTGCTAATATTTTAATTACATTTTGAAAGAGTGTTTGATAAATATTCGTCGAAGTTCTCAATAGTGTTTCTTTTTTTTGGGGGGGGGGGGTTAAATCTGATAAATTGTGATGTGATACTTGAATCTTATGTAACGAAACCCTTCTACAGACCAATGTTCTGTCGAATCGTAGTGTGTTCCACCATCAATAAAACTATTCCTCGTGCTTACGAATCGTTGATTGCCTACCTATTATTATTCGTAGTGATACCTACAATTTTCAAAATATTTAGTGAGGAATTATTTACACTCTCTAAAGAACAGGGGTAGCGATATTTTGATGGGAATATATTGTTGTAAGATATACTTCTAATTTAGGTGTTTTCTAGAGGGATATAGTCACTGCGATGACTTCGAGAATCTAGTAATTTCGAGCACTATTTAGAGACAAGGGCACAATGTTTATAAATACCAGTAACCAGTTAGTGATGAATAATGAACGAAAAGCTAGTGAGTTTTCAATGAATGTTTCAGTTCGGTGTTCTACAGTGGAGATTTCAGAAATTCTGAAAGTAAGCTTTGTATTTATCAGTTAGACATAGATAACATTGTTTTTACAATTTCTGTTGAAAGTGAAAATATTGTTACGTCTCTGTTCGTTAGTTCATTTTCCGTAAATTCGTTCCGACGAAACTTTAGCGACACAAGTCCTTTCTTAAATAAAACTGGTTTATTCTTTCCGATACACTTAATTTCAACAGTCTCTCTATAACAACACTATAACTCACGTCTCACGTGGCCAACAATATTTTATCCGCATACATTCAATTAGTCATTACCTCTCCGTCGCTTCGTGGCCGGTCTTATATATACCAGACTACCCCCAATCTAGTAATCTCCCGACAATTCACGAAGGAACAGGATATTTCTAGAATGAGGTGGCGTGATACTAGTCACGTGACCTCGCTGACGCAACACTGCCCCCTCCTTAGTATTGTTCGTCCCGAAAAATAGCCACTTACATTAAAACAACAACAATTAACAATAACTTAATTAAATGTACAGAATTACAAACACAAAATTACAATTCAACAAAGTCTCTTAATTTTACGGGACGTATCTTCTTCTGTACTGGACTCCGTCTCGTTGGCTTCTGTTTCACATGGGGTTCATCTGCTTCATCAGGAAATGTCCTATCATCAATAACAGTCACATCAGTGGTAGTAACTTCATCAAGAGCTTCACCGTTTCACATCTCAAAACTGAGTAGAGTT
>NW_013667137.1:194083-194653 GCF_000517525.1 Limulus polyphemus
TTCAGGTGGCACGTCTTTAGCAGTGTCTTTTGTTCTGTTGTCCACTTTGTCCCCACTGAAATTTTCTGGCCCATTATTGATAATGCCAAAGCCTGTTGGCATGCACCACTTTTGGCTTGCCTCGCCGACCACATTTGATTCGGAAAGTCACGTCTGAAAGACAATCCACTATGTCATATGGGCCTTCCCATGGAGTAGACAACTTAGGAGACTTCCCTTTGGTCTTCCTGGGATTATACAACCACACCTTGTCTCCTGGTTCAAGTCTGACTTCAGTAGATCTCTTATCATAGGATAACTACATCGAATCAGCAGACGTTTTCAAGTTTGAACGCACTTTGTGGTGAATATCATCCATCCTTTCCGATAACACTTTCACAAACTCTGACATATTCACAGGCAACTCTTCATAAGGTGGGCGTCCCTTATGCTTGGGTACCCTTTTAGCACTACATGTACTGCACCATTCTTCCACATCTCGCCTCATACCTGTCCAGTAAAATCTTTGTCGTAGGTGACTCAATGTCTTCTTAATTCCAAGATGTCCTCCTGTTAAAGTATCATGGGATT
>NW_013667137.1:195653-197651 GCF_000517525.1 Limulus polyphemus
TAATTTCCACAGTCGCGCTATAACAAACGCTGTAATTCACAACGAACGTCTCACGTGCTCGACTCAACAATACGTCTCTCTGTCCGCAGATCAATTACACATTGTTGTCGTCACGTGTTGACCGACTTATATGTACAAGACTACCGCATATCTAGTAGGCTCTCGAGATTTCAGGAAGGGACGTGAACGTTCGAGAATATAACGTGTTACTAGCGTCACGTGACCCCCGCTGTCGTAACAGTATTATGTAGGTCGGTTTCATGAAGTTGACATTTTGCTTCGTATATCGATTTCAGGTACTTCACTGTCTCTTCTTCACGAATTAACAGAAAGTCTTCTTCTCAGTTTCTTCAGTATTTCGACCCACTCGTTCCTTGTTCTCGAAGGATAATCAAGCTAATCCTATGAATTTTGCCTATTAATCTGATTACTGATATTTTATATTTAGAATCTATTAACCTCTTCAATTCGATTTTCATCTGTTCCAATTTTGTCATTCATCTATATAATTATCTGGGGCCTACTTAATTTTGCGGCAGTTAATTCTAATACCTCAGTAGTTTCAAAATGTGATAAATTTTCATTATCTTTTCCAGTTCTCTTTCTCTTCTTGGATTTTAATAATCTATCAATTTTTGACATTTTGATCAAAGCCAACTTATTTCGCGCCTTGTAAAACAGGATGTTTATCAGGAGTACTAATAGCATAGTGTTATTATCACTGAATTCGATAATTTTCATTTATCTAACCACTTTTCTTTGATGTCGATCGCAAGATGAAATTCCTTAATTGTTAATCCTGATCATTTCGGTAGGTACATGTTGTGTTTCTGCTAATATGCTTTTTAATTCGTTATTTTCTGAAATCGCTTCTATTCCTCTGATTGTTTAAGATTCTTCTTTAATTAATAATTCTTGTAAATCAGGAATCATTAAATTTAAGCACAGCAGTATACTTAGTTTTACTTCTAAAACTGGAGGGTAAAATTATACCTTGCCTAAGGGCTGAATAATTATGATCTAATTTGAAAATATCCACTATCCCTTAATTTAATTAATTGCTTCTGATAATCGAATTGATGCGGATTATATTTTAGGCATGCTACAGATAAAGTTAGATCACTTCTAACAGTAAATAGCCATATTCCTGGCGTTTTAGTTTTAAAGAAGTAAAATGGCTTAGGAATATTCACTTCTTTCTCACATAGTTCAGTTATTTTATTTTTGACACATGCAAATATCACATACAAGTTACTATGGGTATCGAATATATCCCAAAATTAGGATCGCATACTCTAATGAGTCCCTCTGTACATTTTAATGTATTGTCACGACAGCGGAAGTCAATGGACGTTGGTAACACGTAATGAGTATTTAGAAGATTCGCGAAAAACGCTAGTGTGTTACGACAGCGGAAGTCAAGTGACGCTGGTAGCACGTGATGAGTGTCTAGAAGATTCTCGAAGAGGCTACGCGGGCAGTATTATCGTAGATCGGATGACGGAGACAGAGCGAACAGCATAAGGAGGACCAAGTAAGGAAGCCACAGTCAAGTAGGTTTAACTTGTTAAAACTTGCTATCAAAGAGTCTTTCTCAAGACTACCAAATTACTACACCAAGTAAAGCCGTTCTTAACTTTCTTAAAATAGATATAGGAATAACTTTAGGTTAGAAGGTTAAAATTAAAAATTAAAATAGTTTAAGTTTTGTGATCAGCTTTATAGGTAAGCCATAAAACTCAATAATACTGTTGCGTCATCGAGTCACATGACTACTGTGACGCAACGTTTCTAGAACTATCATGTACTTTGGCGAATGTTCTAGTTCTTACTAGATATAGGGTAGGCTGGTATATAAAAGAGGGGAATGTAATGTGTGTGTAGATAGTGAGTAATTGAACTGCAGTCAGAAGTATTGTTGACGTTCGTTGATATAGCGTATAGTGTATCGTAAAGTTGTATTCGGAAAGAATAAACCAGTTTTGTTAAGAAAGGACT
>NW_013667137.1:198034-201613 GCF_000517525.1 Limulus polyphemus
TTGTGTCGCTTAAGTTTCGTCGGAACGAAGTTACGGAAAATCAATTAACAAACGGAGACGTAACAATACTTAGAAATAATTTTGAAACAGCTAAATATTGGAAATCAGCGTTAGTGGTTAATTGAAGAATAAGCTTTCCAAACAAAGCCCATAAAGTTACCCTCTAATATTATAATTTATCTAAACTATAAGATTAAATAGTACACTAAAGTTAAGCCAACATTAATAATAACAAAAAGTTGTTTTACAAATAGATTATTTAAGCTAGTGTAAGAAATATCTTCCTAAAGTTAGTAAATAAAAGTAACTAACATCTAAGTCATAGAATTAGAAAGTTGTGAAATAAGTTTAGACAAGGAAAAAGAAGAAAGAATGAAGACCCGAAGGACGAAAAATACAAAGTTCGTGGACCCCACATCTGAGTTGCATCAAGTAAAACTACTACAAGAAGCCCTGGAACATTGCATTGTCAGCGAACAGGAATCATCGGCCTTTTCAATGTCATCTGATGAAGAATCCATACAAGAGAAAACACCAAAGAAGAACACGGAACAAGTTACAAGACAAGAAGCAACAAAAGAAACCAAGACCAAAGGAACAACCGAAGACGAAGCAAGAACCAACAAACCAAGAGACCCACCAGCCATAATCGTCAGGGGAATTCCAAAAGACTTAAGGATACCAGAAATCGCAAAGGAACTAAGGAAAATATTCAAGAATTCATCATTCCACCAGGTTCGAAGACTACCAAGAGGTGATGTACTCATCAAGTGTTGAAGTCCAGCAGACTATGCCAGACTGCTGAAACCTTGGCCTTCAAGCGCTTTCAGCACTTCAAAGATAACTGTGAACATAGCTGGAGAACGCCTGCCATTAAACTATCTTCTAATCAAGAATGTCCCAGTAGATATAACAACAAAAGAAATCAAGGAGGAACTACAAGAGCAAAGCATTGAGCCTACTAAAATCGAGAGGATAACTTCCTGGAGAACAGGACAACAGACGCCAATAGTGAAGATAGCACTAACAAAGCAAAAAGTAGCAGAAGAGCTATTACAGAAAGGGGTATACCTGTTTTACTCACACCACAGAGTAGAAGCGGCTGGAGATGGAGCACCCAAGGTGATACAGTGTTTTAACTGCCAGCGTTTCGGTCATGCGGCGAGTGCTTGCAAAACAACCACTCGCTGCGTACGTTGCGCAGAACATCACAAACCTGCGGAGTGCAAGACACCACGAGAGAAGGCCACCTGTGCTAACTGCGGAGGGCCCCATGCCGCTGCTTACCGAGGCTGCCAGAAATATCTTCAAGTTGCAGATATTAAATACCGAACAACTAGGCCGGACCAGCAACGAAAGGAAACAAACACAAAAAGAGACCAACCAAAGCAGCAAGGAGAATCAAGAACTAAGAATACTCAGGAGAACACCAAGCCAAGTTACGCTGACGTAGCCAAGAAGAAGATCAACATCACAAGAGAAGGCGCAACCGTCGACTTCTATGACCTAGTGACAGCCATGATAGCAGCCTTAGCAGACGTATTATCAGACTTGTTCGGGAAGCAGAAAGACCAGGAAGCAATAATTGACAAGGTTTACTATGCAGCCACAGCGTACTTTGACATCCCGATAGAAAACCCTAATAGCAGCCTCATCGCCCTCGGAAGAATCATCGAAAGACGAAGGAACTACGAAGCTCAACAGGAAAACATCAGAATAGGAAAGATATCCAGGACCGTCAATGAAGGAAGGTAAGCACATTTCACTTCTTATAACTAACCTTAACTACACATGATGACACTAAACATACTACACATCAACATACAAGGTGGTCTAGCACACAAAAAATACGAACTGAATGAATTGATTAAAAAACACAACATTAATGTAATTAGTATACAAGAAACACTACTGACGGAAGGCTCACGTTTTAACATACCAGGATTTAAATCAATACATAGATATAAAACACCTGGCACACGAGGGACAAGCTTATTATACAAAACAGAACTACATGTAACAATACCACAAATAAACATAAAATCCCAAAACGAAATTATTTTATGTATGATCCACACTAACAGTACACCAGCAACAACCCTAGTAAGTATATACGTTTCACCTAAAGACAAACAAGACACTTAAACATTAAACTCGATTTACTCACAGTTACCGAAAACAATAATAATAGGTGACTTAAACAGCAAACACGTGGATTTTAATTGTAGAAAGACCAACAGGAACGGAGCAATTCTAAATAATTTTATAATCAATAACGACCTAACAACTATCAACGACACAACCATGACACAAACTCACCACACAGGATCACAAGACATTCTCGATTTAGTTATTGTTCCCAACACACTCGTAGGTCACACCAGCAACTTTAAAGTACTCTCTAACATAGGTAGTGACCATGATCCGATAAGTTTTACACTATACTCACGTAATAGAAACACTCCAAGTCTTAAATCCATCATTTACGAATATTCAACAACAGACTGATATGTAACAATATTCCAAATATCGAAACGTATATCACATCAGAAACAAACATTGACAACTACGTCAACACATTAACAACAACAATTAAAAAAGCAATGGAAAGTATCATACCCTCCAAAGTTAGAAACACAAATCCTAGTCACTGGAAATTAACACCAGAAATTTTAAAATTAATCTCCGAACGTAGGAAACTAAGAAGGACATTTATACGTACGAGAGACAAACTAACTAAACACCACATCAACAAAGTAAATAATAACATCAAGAAATTAATCCGCGAACAACAACGAAACAATTGGGACCAATACTGTAAAAGTATCGACTTGCCACGAAATTTTATAGAATAGCCAAAAATTGTAACACAGAGACCAAACAGTTCAAACAATTAGCTCTAACACCAGAAATGGAACACATACATATTACCATTCAATTACATAAACAGCCTAGAAAACACATAAAACACTCACTAAGTAATTGAAAGAAATTTCTTTTTCAGCTTTGGGCACTGGTCAGGTAGATTATTCGGCGCTTGACCAGTGAAAAGTGGGTTTTCTCGGAGTACTCCCGTTTCCCCCCACAGCAAAAACACTCACCAAGTAACTGAAATAAATTTCTTTTTCAGCTTTGGGCACTGGTCAGGTAGATTATTCGGCGCTTGACCAGTGAAAGTGGGTTTTCTCGGAGTACTCCCGTTTCCCCCCACAGCAAAATTCTGAGAATTGGACCACGGTCCTCCTCCTGGCCCTGAAAATGGGCGCCTTCGAGGATGCGTCGGGTGGGATAAAGCACTAGGGCTAAAAATTTTGGGTGGGGGAGGAGGCCGTCTGTCGGTGCTGCCTGATTTTCTAAGCTTAATTTATGCTCCAGACCCGGTCAAACCAAATCCATGACAAACTATACACCTGGAAAAAAGTTAAGCACCCCCAAATATTTTTCAGGATTGCTTATTGAAAATAAGGTTTAATTTTCATGATGTTGAGCAATGTTCATAATTTCAAACATAATTAAAAGGATGTGAGCGTTCAGGTGTGACATTTAAATCAGGCGCGTTTTTTTCCCCACGTGCAACTT
>NW_013667137.1:202473-209293 GCF_000517525.1 Limulus polyphemus
GTAACAGTATGCTCCAGACCCGGTCAAACCAAATCCAGGACAAACTATAATACTCACGAATATGTACATCCCTTACCAAGCAGCGGGATTGATAAGAAGCGGAAAAAAGATTCTGAACACCTATGAATATGTCTGCTACTAGTGTGCATAACAATCTTACTCGCCTTGTTCTAGGGGTAAGTGTTAATTCTGATTGATCTGCTACTGGGCCTCATGACTGTATGTTGTAACCATGATTCACTGTATCAACTTGCGCTGTTACTGGCGTACTTGGTACATTTACTTGTATTGGTGCACTACTTTCGTCACCAGGGTCTCTAACGTGAATATCTTCAGCAGTTACGACTACATCATCTAGCACAACATCATCTTCTCCTAGTATGGGTTCTTCCACCTTCATGTCTTCAGTTTGTTTTTGTAAGTCCTTACCTTGTTTCTTCACTTTAGTTTCATTTGTTAATTGCCCATACTGATATGGTTGAGAATTTCTTACTTGCTTTAGTCTATTAACATGTACTAGTTGTTTACATTTATCGTCTATTTATTGAATACTGAAGTTAACTGGGCGTGTTTGTTTAATTACCTTAAATGGCCCTCTCCATAGTTTTGCTAGTTTTTTCGTATTTGCTTTCTTAACCTTAGGTGTGCATAGTAAAACTTTGTCTCCTAATTTTATTTCACTGGTCTGTACTTTCTTATTCACCTGCTTTTCTCAATGTTCAGCAGGTTTAGTCAAATGTTCATCAGGTATTTCAAATGTGGTTTGCATTCTCTGCATCATTTCAGCTTTGTATTATTCATCTATCACAAAGTTAAATGTTCTGTAAACTAATATTTCTTGCATAGGTAGCATTATATCTCTACCATGTAACATAAAGAAAATACTTTCTTGTGTAGAATCATTCTCAGTACTTCTATAAGCTAATAGTAACAAAGGAACTTGCTCATCCCAAAGACGAAAAAAAAAAAAGAAGATAGAGGCGATGACGTCATAGTTCCATAAAGTGTCACCAGAAGGCGCCGGCGCCATCCAATGGTGTCATTAGAGTTATAGTTCAACGAAATAGAGGACTTGTTCCTATGCCGCCATGACGTCATAGTTCCACGAAGTGGGTCCAGCACAAATTTGATCAACATGTCTCAACATGATTATAATTAATACAGTCGGTAAAAACACTAATTCATTAGTTCTTTACATTTCCTGACCATTTATATTTAAATCGTCCTGAAAAAGGACGTTTATTTAAATATCATACAATAATTCAAACTTACTGTTTGACTCTTTAATTGCAAACAAGTGAATAAAGATTTTCAGTAACACGATTATAAAAAATTCTAGACACAATACTTCTTTTTATCAATCAATTAAATTTTTTCTTACAATAAATATTTTGCAATCTGATCTACATAAAAAGGCACATCTATTAAGGACGTATTTACAGGAAAAAGTTTTTCAACAAAATCATGAAGAAACATATCATTACTGTTTTTGTGGGATCCAAATTTAGATAGGAGTTTTCGTTTGGACATTTGTCAACCACGATAATAAGCATAATATATAAAATATTGTCCACTCACAGTACTTTTTGTTGTAAGTCTACGTTCGTCAGTTCTTCTTGGTGGATCACAATATTCTCCTTTTTCATCTCTACCAAAGTAAATACAGACTCAGTGGCTACCGGGTTTATAACTCGGATCCAGGTTGACCATGTACAATTGTTTTTTGGATGGTCAGGTAGTTAGTCACTGGCAAATACATCTCCAAACGTCTTTTGCACACACAAATCTTGCGAGATTATCGAATAAATTTCTGATATGTTCATAGCTTTTTAATATCAGATATTATGTTTCTATACCTATCAATTTTTAGAATTCACTGAAATTCTGCATATGCTAGAACATTTATAGTGTTGGGTAAGGTACTACCAAAACGTATTTCAATTCCTTAATTTCCCTGTTTCACCAAGAAACACAATCTCCAGTAGAAAAAAAAAAAAAAACCAACAACAAAAAAAAAACAGTGCAAGATCAAAGGCAAAAAGTGTATATTCTCCCGAGTATTCGTCATATCCTATATCGATACCTTGATCTTGAAACTGTTTTCCTACTTCACTAAATAATGTTTGTAGCTTCATGCATATAGTTCAGCATCAAAATCTGGTTGTAAAGGTCGAGCGGGAATCTGTTTTCCATCCACATTGATTGCCACGAAACTGATACTGTAATGTTTGAAATTGTATGGATTTTTCTTCCAAAACCCATTAAGTACATCATTATCAATACATCCTATAACAAGATGCGTAGGTATTTGACCTAAAATCACATTATCAATAGATGCTTGCAAGTTCCCTGAAAATTGAAAACAACTTGCACATCATATTGTTACGACAGCGGAAGTCACGTGACTCTGGTAACACGTGATGAGTTTCTAGAAAGATCGGTGAACATCACGAATAATCCAGTATTTGCTAGGCGCCCTCTCTTTTGGTATATAAGCCGGCAAATAAAGTGACGGCAATTAATTGAATTGCATACAGAGAGATATAGAGACAGATAATCGAGACAAGCCGTAAATAAAGTGCGTGAATCGTTGTGAATTCTAGCGTGTGTTTAAGTTAAAGCGACTGTGGAAATTAAGTGTATTGCAAAGTTGTATTGAGAAAGAATAAACTAGTTTTATTTAAGAAAGGACTTGTATTGCTGAAGTTTCTTGGGAAGAATTTCTACGGGAAATTAACAAACGAACAGAGACGTAACAAATTGATGTCAAAGAGTGGGATAAAAAAAAAGAAAATGGAAACGAGAGGTGGCAAATCAATCTACAGCTTAACAGATTTGATGGCAGCAATACAAGAAGAACGAGAAAAGAAACAAGAAGACAGATTACAGTAGTGGCAAGAAAACCTGCAACAGTGGCAGCTAGAACAGCAAAATAAACAAGAGAGATTACAGCAGTTGTTGGAGGAAAAAGAAAAGAAACAAGAAGAACGAAAAAAGAAACAAGAAGAGAAATTACAGCGGTAGCAAGAAAACATGCAACAGTGGCAGCTCGAACAGCAAAATAAACAAGAGAGATCACAGCAGTTGTTGGAGGAAAAAGAAAAGAAACAAGAAGAACGAGAAAAGAAACAATAGAGATTACAACAGCCGTTGGAGGAAAAAAGAAAAGAAACAAGAAGAACGAAGAAATAAACAAGATGAGAGACTACAGCAGTGGCAACTGGAACAAGAAAGGAAACAAGAAGTACAAATGGAAAAGCTTAGTAAATTTCAAAGTGAATTGCTTTACTTGTATATTCAGGAATAGGATAAATAACTTCATGGTAATAAATTAAAACTTTGCTTATAAACTGTCAGACCTGACACTAAACACGTAAAAGGGTGTAGTAGACAGTTATTCATCTCAAACTCTAATGAGAAATAAATGAAATGGGATTCACACTATACAGATCATACTTGAGTGCAATTGGGAACTTTCCCCAAGTCCCTGCACATGTCCTCTTTTCAGTCCATACACCATGGTGAGAAGTTAGTTCCATTAGATGAAAAAGTCCGTATCCATACAGAAGAGTGTAATGTCTGAAAGGATGTGTCGTTTAGTGTAAATTGGATGATAATTCTTCTTTGTTGTAAATGGTCCGAGTCTTTAAATCTTGGTATGATTAGTTACAGTTATAGGAGGCTGAAAAGAACTGAATATATCTGTCATCATACATTTCATTGATGAGAAATTAAATTTTTCACTGTAGATTAAATTGCGGGTAAACCTTCTTATTTTACAGCACGACTTTCCGTCGTCGCGTGAGTACTCATAGTTTTTATCGTAAAAAACAACATTTGAAATAATTTGACAAAAACTTTTTTATTGTTATCACAGTTATTTTACAAATGTTGTTTGTACTTACGATCTTCGGCCTGGAATGGCTAGGTGGTTAGGACACTCGACTTGCTTTTTGAGGGTCGCGGGTTCGAATCCCTGTCCTACCAAACGTGCTCGTCCTTTCAGCCATGGGGCGTTACAATGTAATGTTCAATCCCACTATTCATTGGTAAAAGAGTAGCCCAAGAGTTGGCGGTGGGTGGTGATGACTAGCTGCCTTCCCTCTAGTCTTAAACTGCTAAATTAGGGATGGCTAGCGCAGATAGCCCTCGTGTAGCTTTGCGCGAAATTCAAAACAAACTAACTTAATATCTTCAAAGATAGGATACATACACATTATATTTGATAACTCTTGGATAAAGTCGTCATTCTCTACAGTATCCTAGAAAGTTTTACTGATACAACCTGATAAAATTAACTCTTTGATTAAATATCGATTGAACAATATATTTATTCACTCTTGTCAATGCTGATCTCAAATATAGCCATACTCATTCATCATTATTTAACATGTTACAATAATGATGAGTTTGATTAAGACCATCGATTTCGCACTGTTCTTTCTTCAGTACTTGTAAAATAAGGTACACTTGTTCAGTATATATTAATAATATTTGGTTTAATCTATTTATTCAATTACTTTTGTATCAAATTGAGAAATATGTGCACATAAGCCATTCTGAATTTGATAAAACAAAGATAATCTTATTAGATATCATATCAATACCATGATAATCAAATCTATACATAAACAATACAGAAGAGATATTATGAACGCATGCAACACGAATTACATGATTCCATCTTTCTAAAGAAAATCTTGTTCAGTTTTGCTTTGTACAGCTACACTAATGTCTGAGAAATCACAGCAACATTATTTATTAATATAATGCATATGACCTAAAACAAACATTACCATGTCAAACAAACACAAAAATTAGATTTATAAGTAAAGAAATATATGCAATTTAAGTTTAAACGCTGGATCAACATTTTTTCTTCCATGTAGTAGAACTACATCAGAGTATTTCAGGCAAGCATTTACTGTATTTCGTCCGCTGGCTGGTGTCGATCGAGGAATTACAGGTAATGTTTGCCTGAAATCTCCTGCAAGCAATATTAATGCATCCCCAAATGGTCTGATGTTTCCACGCAAATCTTGCAATGATCGATCAAGAGCCTCGAGCGATTTTTTGTACGCCATTGTGCATTCATCCCAAACAATAAGTTTGCATTTCTGCAATACTTTTCCCATGCCGGATAATTTGGAAATGTTGCACGTGGGAGTTTCAATGAATTGCATGTTCAATGACAATTTCCATTCGGAATGAGCAGTTCTTCCACCTGGTAGCAATGTCGCAGCTATTCCGGACGCAAGAGCTAAGGCTGTCATTTTGGGATCGAATTGCTGCCAGAATCAATCTAATTAAGAACGTTTTACCAGTTCCTTCTAGCGCATCTAAGAAGAAGATTTCTCCAACCCCGTTATTGACAGTTTGCATTATTTGATCGTAAATGCCTTTTTGCTCAAGCGTTAGCTTAGGAATATTTGATTGCACATACGACAAAAGATCACCCGTGTTGTAATTTTGTTCACGACACAATTCTACATCGAGCGGAGCAGCAGCAGATCGATTCGGTGATGGCATTCCCAATTGATTGAGAAATTTGTTCGCGATTTCTAAGCACAAATCTTCAATCATTATCAACGCTTCGTTGTAGATTTCTGCTGTGAAATCCATGTTCATATTTGAATTTTCCTTGCGTATTCGACGGAAAATATCTTCAGCCATTTGCGATTTATATTTCTCCCATAACTCTGTTGGAGATGAAGGAGAGCAGGCGGTCAATATGATTGCAAACAATGCACAAAATTGATTTGGATGTGACGTGTTACACGCGTCATTAATGCATACATCCCAGTTTCGGTCGTTCTCCAATAAATTCAGAGCTTGACATGCACTGCGGAAAGTCAAACCACCACTGCAAGGAGGAAAAAAGCCACCCAGACACAGCCACCAGTTACCTCTGACGCCATTCAACAGACCACCAGCCCCAAGCCATTGTCTCCAACACCTTCAACGTCTAACTCATCGGATGCTCTAGTTATTGACACCTCCCCGACCCCCACCCACCCGGCGAACCTTTCTCAGCCTTCCGATTTCTTGCCTCCGACACTGAGAACCCAACGCCTTTACTTCGAGCCCGGAGCCAGAAACTTAGCCTGTTCACTGCCACAATAAACTCCAGGAGACTGCACAACGATTACAAGAATTAATCACCCCCCAGCACTGGTCTTCACTTTGCCTTCCCCACTTGCGACTTACTTCTTCTCAATAATAGAGCACTGGTAACGGATCAGACGTTACCAGTGAATCTGGGTTTTCCCGGGGCACTTCCGTTTCCCCCACATTAAATTCTCGGCATAGGATTTCTAAATCCCGCCGCCCTGAAGGACCATCTGTCTGATATCGGCCATTTTTATTATAGCCTTAAGGTACTCTGCTTCACTTTTTTAATTTTCTTCTTTTGTTTACGTAATTACTCTTAGCCCATTCGGGTACTCCGCTGACCTCTAAACGTCATGTAACTTTTTACCACGAGCGGGGTGAAGGAAGATTGTTTAATCTTCGAGCACCCCAGATTAATAATTATTTCCTTCGGAAATAATTATTTTTAAATCTAAGTAACTGCCAGCAACCACCACCACTGCGGAAAGTGGCATGTGTAACGCCATTGACAATTCTCAATTGCTGGCAAGACGTTGGACCGGGCACATTTACCAACAGCATGCGAAGAAAGAAGCATTCATCTTGATTGGGATGCACGGTGTACAGTCTGCCTATCATAGTTTCTTTAAATATGCCAGGTTGTCTGTCGACTCGCTCTCCTCGTTTGCGTCATTCAAATGATTACACTTCCGAATACAGCAGTGTTTTC
>NW_013667137.1:210177-211733 GCF_000517525.1 Limulus polyphemus
CATTCCACTGAATACATCCAGCAGCGCACAGACCCAAACACTTCATGTTTACCATGAAATCCATCAGCGATTTCAGCTTCTGTCTGAAAATACGTGCTGTGATGTCATACCTATCCACCGGCGATTGCCCAGGAAGTAAGAGCTGTTGTATATCGTCCCAAGCTGGATTGCATGTGAATGTAATGAATAGGTCTGGACGCCGTAGTGACGAACATACGCAATTGCATCTTGAGCGTACTCATGCATATGACGTGGACTGCCTGTATATGAAGATGGCAAAATCGTTAGTCTTCCAACGTTAGTTGTATTACCGTCATTTACAACTGCATCTCGCAAATGAACGTATTCTTTAGAGCGAAGCTTGGTCTGATTCAAACGGATGAATATCAAACGTTCTGTTTCGATTTTTGCATACATATCTAAGATGTATTGGTGAAACAGTTGACGGCATTTCAAAATGTGATTGTCTTCATTCTCTCGAATCATTAATCGGTATGAATTGTGCTGCATTTCATATTTGTTTCTTCGCCACTGACTGGATTTATCATCTTAACGTTGAAGTGATATCCATCGGCACCATCCCAAAAAATGATTGGATATTGCAGGGCATTGTAGCATCGATGAGTTTCTGCAACTTTTGTTATTTGATCGTTTCTCCGATGAAGAACAATATCTCTGGGTTGGAATTGATCTCCGACTATAACAATTGCCACTTGTTCTCCAGCAGGCGTTTTGTCAGCATGAATAACAATCTTGTATGTATCAGATGGCATCATGTCAATTGCTGTTTTGAACAAACGCACTAAATTGTTTTTTTCGTGAAGAAGCTGTTGCAGTTTTTTCAGATGAATGTTTGTAAAGTTTGTGAAGGAAGTCACTGTGCCTCCAAATGTACAAGAAAGATTCTGTGGTGTACTACAAACTCAGTATAGTGCATTGTCATCATTTGTTGTGGTGATGGAACCAACACATGAAATACATTGTTTCTTGTACAGGAAGCAGGCTGCATTTGCTTGAACAATTATCTGTCCAAGTGAGGCACAGCCCACTGGAATTGTCATTGGCATGGTGAATAAGTAAAAGTATCTGAAACTAGCTGTAAAACTAGATTTGCTTCATTTACACAATGTCAAAGAGCAAACACATGGCTGCAAGACCATTGTTTTGCATGAGAAATTTAGACTAAGTATAATGACAGGAACAAATGTTGCTGGTTGATGGCATAGTGCTGCTGATTTGTAATTAGAGGCATTTGGCTATACATCTTCCTATTGACATAGTACGAAATAGAAGTATTTGAAACTGTGTAGTAGTTTGAGCTGTGAAAAAGTGACTTACTAGAAAGTGCTATGGGGGTAACTCTTTAATTTAGTTGGTACTCACCTGGCATTTGCGAGGTCTTAGGTTTGAACTTGAGACAATGAAAATACTTGTGTCATGAAAAGTAAATTATCACAGTTGTACTCATATGGTTGCTTCAGTTATACTACATCCAAGATTAAACACAGCTGCTAGAGATTGTGGTTTAAAATTGTGTGAACAATTCAGACTCTATG
>NW_013667137.1:212618-223480 GCF_000517525.1 Limulus polyphemus
TGAGTTGGACTATCGGCCCACCGGGACAAGTCCCGGTATCCCGATAGACCAATCCGCCCCTGAGTGACAGGAATTCAGCAAATTTATGGTTGAACTCTCTAGAAGGGTTATTATTTGTCTGATATCACACTTTATAATAACACCATCAAGACTGTCATTTATGACATTATTAGAAATCACAGTTTTTTGTTTAAGCAATAAATTCCCACCTCCAGAGTGAAATTATTTTGTAAGCCTACCAGTTTTTCTGCTGAATTTGGCAAATGCTGATAAAGAAGGATATCTGTTAACATCTTTTGGGTGCCATTAGTTCAGCTATCCATCTATCTTTAAAATTACTTTTTTTACTGTATTTATTATAATGAGATTTGATGAGAGGAATGAAAATAAGAATGATAAACTAAAACTTCTTTTCAACAATGTTATTATAAACGCATTTACTGTACAATGTTTTGGCTATAGGGCTATTTCATGAACAACTTAATGGTACCCATAGCTTAACTGTCTCTGTTGCTGTTAAATTGTATGAGAAGTAGTCTGTGGTCAAAACATTCTATTTTATATAGTAAATTCACAGTTACAGTCATATACAAGTACTATCTTCTTTAAACAGAGTAAGAGAGTCAAATAAATTTTTGAATCATAGGATACACTGGATAATGAAATCTAAAAAGGAATTATTTTAAAAGTATATAAGTGAAAGTCAAATATTTGCACTAATACATCACATGAATCATGTAAAAATAACTCAAATACTGAATTACTTTTAAAATGCTGTTAGTTTGTTTTATTTTAGTACTATTTCTACTCTTGTTTACCCCAGGGAAATGATCCCCAGATTTTAGTCCATAAACTTACCACTGACATAATGAAACACAAATCTGGTAATTTAGATTTTAAAAGTTATTGACAAAAATGTTACATGTGCTTATGAAATGTGCTGAAAATTTCCTCATTTATTTATTCAACAAAAATCTCTCTTCAGAATTTGATTTTTGAATATTCTTATAAAACATAAGAATAATATACATTTAAGATAAAATACATAAAGCACCACTTCAAATACACCAGTTTAATATCATTTCAGCATTTTATTTAAAATACTAAACATCTTTCAGATTGTAATATGTCGTCATTAATAGTTTTTGTTATCAAGAATGAAACAAGAATATTACTATTACTAGTCAATACAGTAACACAAAGATGTATGTAAAATTCTAAATGCATTTCCATTATTCTATTTCAGAGCTTTGACATTTAAAACTTTTTTCTTTACAAATCAGTATTTTAAACACTCATTAACTGAAAAAAATTTGTGTAAAAAACTGTTCTTTGGCTACATTATAGTTAAATGCTATACATGTGGAAATCAATAATGATGAAAATAGGCAGAATAATGCCAAAATATTACAATTCCCTGAAAACCATTACAATTGGTTATGGAACATAAGCAGATAAACTGATTCTAAATTTAACAATTTGAGAGTTGAAAGAAAATTTAATTTCACAAGAAAAATAATAATAATTAAATATTTCTTTCACATTCATGAAATACTAAATACCCTTTCTAAATTGCAGTAAACACACAAATAAGAAGTTATGTACTGAAACATAAATTAACCAGATTAAATAATTTTAAAACACAAGTCATCCAAAAAACGTTTACACATAACTATTAAGGTAGTAATATTGCAGACATTAACATAGACCAGGAAATAGAAATACTACACTTTACACTGTCTTCAAGAATGTTTCATTTTGAGATGTGTTGAAACTAACATTATTTACTGTATATCAACCACAAAAGAACTATTAAAATTATGTACATCACCTACAGAAATCATTCACTAAGAGAATCATGGCTAATTTGTCATAATGAAGCATTATGAATTTATTTAAGTAAATATTGCAAAAAATGCTCTATAGGTTTTCTTAGTTTATGCCTAAAGGCACATACAAATAAAATAATTAAAAGTAGAAAATAATTTCACCTTGTAGTGATGAAGACAATTGTTGTAATAACTTATGTGTGTGAACAGTGAAATACATTGACCTTTGAAATACATTGGTTTAGAATACAAATATTCTATTTCACAGCTGAAATTACATTTCATTAAAAAAAGATTTTAGCTAAACAAGACATTCAAGGATGAAAAATTATTTAAATCTCTGTTTATTCATTATTACTGAAGTGATGGTGAAAAGTCAAAAATATATTTCTGGCTCATATAATAAAACTATTGACATGAACATAAAACAACAATAAATTAAGAAACATATTTCAATGATAAAATTTCTTTAGCAGAATATGTTTTGGATGTACATGATTGCTATGAAATAACATTTTACATTAGTAACAAGTTCCATGTAGAAATGAAGAATGTTAGTTTTAGACAAAATCTATACAATACTGTCAAGCATATATATTGGTAACACTGTTTGTACTACAGATAACTTACGAATATGTACACTTCCTTTTGTATAACTGAAAATTTACAACATCACATGAGTGTCATCACTTTCTGCTAATCACAGTAGAAGTTTCAAAATTTGCTGTAATAAATAGTCCACAATATTCATTCTATAATTCACTCAAGCTAATCTACACATGATTAGTGGGTGACATTAATAACACTAGAGCTTGTGTCTACCAGAAATGGATTAGAAGAAATACTTTAGTGGCTATAACACTAGCCAATATAGGCTACAATTATAAGCAATAAATTAAGTTTTAACTTGCACAAGCCAATTTTAGACTAGGCTTATAAAAAATTATAAAGTATGATCTACAATAAATATATAAAATCTGCCCACATTTCTATACTCTTGGTATTCTTTTTCATCAGGTAACAGATGTAATTACAGTGTGAAGTGAAAATCAAATAGTTCTATCTGCCTAATGACTGCATGGAATCATATTACTTACAGTTACAGTTACTTAAGACTTATTTTTCTGAGTTAAAGCTTCCTAAAACGTCTTTATAGTTTCATGCTAATAAACGGCTTCCAAATCCTACTCAATTAACAATGTGACAGACAACATGCACTGATAATTAGGACATTATCTAAATATTTTAAAGATTTACCTTTATTACCTGATGTATTAATATTTATATAGCCTAAGAGATTATCTTATATGAACAATCAGTAAGTACTGTTATAAAGATAGGTATACATATCCAACAGGAGCAGTGAAAAAGGAAACAGAAAGAATTACGTAGAGATGAGTCACAAAAAGCAAACTCTATTAACAAAGTACAAAGTTACACCAGTTTTGCATTCACAAAAACAGTGTAAACCTTTCACTGATATGGACATCTTTTCAAGTTGCTTTTACAAAACCTAGTTACTAGCCAAGGTTATGTTATCATTTGAATGTGTATCAAAGGATGAAAGTAACTTGTATGTGAAGAAATTTGTGAGCAAAATACCTTTTCATATCAATAGAGAATACCTGTTACCATAAGTTATTAAACATTTTATAATTATTTCAAGAAACTACTAGTGTTAGTTATATAGATGTCATGTTTAGTTGAATGAAATTGTGTTTGGTAAAATTGGATGATAAATTAAATCTATCTGAAACAGAAATTAAGGATTTTATTGTAGATAAATTAATCTGCATTTATCATTCATTAACTACAATTGTTTATGTGTTGTGTATCTGTTTTAATAAAACTGTTTTAAACTGCATGACATGTACAGTGACAATTGTACAAGATTAGTAAATCAAGGCATCATAATGCATTTAACAACTAGAATATTTAAGAGCTGTCAAGCAAATGTTTTAATGCTACTATTACATCTTATGATTTCATAAAACACTATTACAAAACATAACAATAGTTAATATACTTGAAGCAGTAATAAGTTCATGTCTTTCCTTTTAACAGCATTAGGCTTAACTTTCCCCCCAAAATGTACATTTGGACAATAAAAACTCTAAAGAATATATTTTAATTGATTTAAATTATTACAAAATTTTTCTAACAAAAATAGAACAAACTGGAAAACATCCATTATGATAAACTTGCGAGAGACTACCTCCAACAGTTAGTAATAAAAGTTATGTGTACCAATTAAATTATTGACATAATTATCTAACATTTCAGTTAATTTACTATATCAGTTCTGATTTCTCATAAAAATGTTAACAAGCACCCCATAAAAAGTGTAAGATAGAATATTTTGTTTGATATTAGAAGTTGAACAATAATAACAGTGTAATCATGTGCTATAACATTGGTTTGGTATACAAAGATGTGTTACAATGTAATACAGTTCTGTAACAGTGTTTCTGTATAAATAACTAAGTATTTACAGAGTAATCCAGTACTATAAAGGCATTTTTGTATAGAGAGGTGTGTTACATTGTAATTCAGTATTATAACAGTGCTTTTATATACAAAAGTGTGTCACAGTGTAATCCAACACTAAAACATTATCTTGTATACATCTCTGTGTGTGTCTATATAAATAACTGAATGACTATCATATGATGGTAAATGCTTATTAACATTTCTTCTGAAAATTAAACCTAAATGAATGTCTTATGAATATGTTTTCTACGACTAATTATATAGTAGTAACAATATATGTATGGAGAATGTCTATACTTTTTCAAATATTTCATAAAACAATATTTTTTGTGTATAATTGTTCATCTTTTGTAAGTGGTCCTTGATTATAGTTTGGACTTATTTATATTTTTATGTCATGTTTAAATGTTCTTGATAAAGCCTTACAAGTTGAGCCATGTGAAAAAACTGGTTCTCTTAGAAATATTCCTACATTGCCAAAAGTCTGGCACTGATTTATTAATTGTGATGGTAAAGGAAATGAATTTTATGGTAAAGGCAAATTCACAAAGATGTAACTTTTCATTAAAAATGCTAATATATTTTTGACTAAATTTTTACTGAAGGTGAAAAACATCAATAATAATGCAATTTAGTGCAATCTATTGCACTTAAAAGATATTTAAGTTGTTTTTGACACATACTGTCACTTGTGTTTATTATATGGTATTATCCCTTATTTAATCTATAACTGTCTTCGTATTTTTCCTAATATTCAAAGAGATTGCTGTATATATGATAATAAATATTAAAAAAATAAAAAATAAACATAAAATCCTGACTCAACTGGAATGTGAACTTAAGACTTCCACAAGATAGACAAACAATATAACCACTGACACCAAGTCTTTGTAATTGAATGTTAACAATTAAGGTAACAAATAATTCAAAGTATCATATTATTGTGTTTTTTCCTAATATTGTAATATATTTTTCTAACATGAGGAGTAAATAACTAAAAAAAAACAAAAAAAAACAAATTATACAAAATCCCCACTCGACTGGGATTTGAGCTCAAGACTTCTGCTTGAGACAAACCACTGAGCTAATCTGAACATTACCAACAGAGACTTGAGCATTACCAACAAAGACAGTGTTCTGAACAGAAAATGACTTTTATTATATATATATACGTGAAAGTTAAATAATGTTTATATATTATTTGATAATTGGGTATAACATGATACAAAAATCAGCACCTTGTATATAATGGTGTTGCAGGGGATATCATGATACTAAACTAATTTATATATGCTCTTTTGTCATAAGGTATACCTTAAACATTGTATTTATACATAGTTTGTGTTACACAGTGTGATATAATACTGAAAAGTAACTTGTGCACAATAATACATCACTGGGGTACTTTGACACCCTAAGTGCTCTGGATGCTATAATTTGATAATCAAATAATAACTCATGAAAATAAAAAATATATATATAAATCAAAAACATTTTAACATTCAATTAAAAATTTGATTTTAGTAATTAGTCTTCCACTTCTTTTTTTTAACAGAAACAATGAACAGTATATATATATATATATATATTAAACAAATGAAATTTTTTTTTATCTAATAACAGCCATGACAATTTCTATGAACATTAAATTTACTGTTAGATAAATGAATACATATGACAAACATTCAATGATTTGAACTGATATAACAATACCTGACCAGTACTCCTCTGTGAGTATAAACAATAGTGAAGTTTTGAAGCTTACAAAGAACATCTGATTTTCTTGGAAATAACACCAGAATAACAAAATACCCAGAATAGTATATACAACTTGTAAACAAAATTATATATACCAACTTATTATTTTCATTTACAAACATATCTCCTGTCTTATCTATGAATGGAATGATCCAAAGCTGACTGACATCACAAGATGCTGCAAACACAAAAGCTCTACCATGAACTGTTGAGTGTCAAATAGTTTTCTTTCCTTTGTGTTACCAGAAAGCAGCACCATGCAGTAATCCTGGGCAGAAAATTGCAGCTCATATTATCTGAAAAGAAAAGAAAATTGAAAAATCTTTTTAGTATTGTAATAGTTTCCAATATGGGATACAGAAAACAAATGTTATTTCTTTCGTTTTAATTTCTAATAAAGAGAAAAACAAAAAATTAACAAAGATGTTCTTAAATAATATTGTGTAAAGCATTTATTACAATATCTGGAACTATGATTAGACATATTGCATCAACAGTCAATATATCCTAGGGTTAGAGCGCTCAAACTCACAGTCTGAAGGTAATGGGATCAAAATTTGGTGCTGAACATGTTCCCCATTTCAGCCATGGGGGTATTATAATGTGAAAGTTAATCCCACTCTTTGTTTAATAAAAAGAGTAGCCCAAGAGTTGGCATTGGGTACTGCTTGCTGGTTACCTTCGTTCTGGTTGGTAGTTCAAAATTAATGGTAGCAGCAACCAGCCTATGTAGTTTTGCCATAAATAAGAAAAACAATCAATTGCCAAAAAAAATCATGATCAACTCAGTCATTCTGAAAATTTATTACTATTGGCAAAATGAAATTTCAAGTTGTATAACAGAATTATAAGAACCATGAATTATCATAACCTACCTTTGTTACTAGTAAACATGCAACATGTCACTAATATTACTATTAAAAGTTTTACAGTATTTACAACTGTTAAGTTTATTTTAGGCTTTATTACTTAGATCTAACAAGTCTTTAGCATATTATAATAATAAAAAATGTTGTCTATAAAATAAGATAAAATATTAAAAGTTCATGCTGATTGTAAGTTTCAACACTTTCTTACACTTATATAATCCTCAAACTAGTTATTATTTTTTGCAAGTGTTGAACTTGTAATCGTCTTATTTTATAAAAATTCCCATGCAGCAAGGAGAGAAACTCTGAATTTGGAGAAACAATACTCATGGTTGAGCATGTAAGAAAAATGATTTTTTGCATCGAACTTATAAGACCAGCAACAAATTTTAAACATTATAATTTATGGCATTAAGTTAGACAAAATATCAATTCTTAATAAATATAATTCTATGTTTTGATCTTACACTCTTTCTAGGAGAGCTGAAAAAATGAATTTATTGTAGAATTATGTAGAAAACAGATACCAATTTCAGACTCATTTCACTACTTTTAGGAAGAAATTCAGCTCCAAAATGTTGGTCGTTCTATTATAAAGGAATATTATGCTGAGCTTTTATATGCGTAATAATAATAACGTTCATAGCTTTTAATTTTTGTACAAGTATTTGGCTTTTATGACTTTGTATGTTAAGTACCTGTAATAAACACTGTTGCTATACACTTTTTACTTATTTCTCAAGACTGAATTTTATTTCAATCATTAGCTAAAATTCTTTCTAGAAAAAATTGGATTGATTTAAATTAGCTATTTTGACAGTGATAAAACAAAAAAGAAACATTCTCCTCTTTCAAAGACAATGGAAAAATAAGGTTTAAAGAAAGCAGACACACTAAAAAAGGGAAAGAAGAAAATATTTGAACTTATTCAATATGTTAAAAAATTTTCATCAACATCAAATACTAGGTTTTTAACTGAGTTACATTATACTTGAATAAGATAAGAAGTACCTAATGTGCAGGCAAGAGATTGCACCTGTCCCAGGATTAAGCCAGATAAACACTAAATATGCATGCCTACCTTGATTTTAAATTCTCTCATAACAGAGAAGTCTGTGGAACATCTGCACTGGAAACAGAGAAAAATATCCAAGGATTTTCATCAAACTCATGCTGCAAGGCTACACACTTTTTTTCAAACATTTCTTGGAGTTTCATCTGAGCCTAAACATGGTAATAACTCTGAGATCAGGTATCACCAAGTCAAACCCAAAAATATAAATGTGAACACAGTAATAAGACAGAAACACTTGATACTTCTAGGTCAATAGTAAATGATAAAGTTAATCACACTTTATAAGAATGATGCTCTATGTCTCATGTTGTCCTTGATTAAACTTCCTTCATAGTCAGTCATATTGATGGTCATGAGTATGCATTATTGTGAAGGTTGGTAAAGTCCAAGAACATACATCTTGACCAAATGTCTGCAGATTCTCTGATGCATGTGGGCAACTTCCAAAATCAAAATTACATTAAAGACACAGAAGTCCACTGCAGCTGGTCAAATAAGATTACAGTAATTGCACTTTTTTATGGACATCTTGTTTTGTTTTATAAAAACAGTCACTAATTTTGATGTGTGGATGTCACCTTGTAAACCTTTGGCTTTTGAGCCTCATCAAGTTAAATCCATTTTTGTCTTACTAACAGTAACAGAAGATATGCCCAATTTTTAGATCAGGGGATTTTTGTTGTTGAAGGAATTATTCCAGATTGGTTTGTGGGTTTGTTTTGGACCCCATTTCTGTCCTAAACACACTAGTGCACAAGTTTTTATTCATCCATGGAGATTATATAAGTATTTTGGTTCTAAATTATTTGACATCCTCACTATAACAATACCCTTCCTCAGAAATAGCTGTGACATAATCCTGCACCCATAATTGCCCTGGAAGTATTGCAATATCCACAGCAACACATCATTATTTTAACACATGAAAATCTTTCTGATAAAACCCATCTTTAGACGTGGTAATTATGTATATGGAAATATCACAATGGTAATCTGAAAATAACAATATTATTCTCATCTTTAGGTGATATTAGTATTAGAACTATGGTACATCAAAAAATAAGGAAACAGAATAATTGATCAAGCAACTCTAATTATAAGATTAGCTAAAAATAGTAGACTAAAAATTATGTATATATTTCTAAATTTTCATTTTATAAACATGCATCAAGTCAGTGATAAAGTTAAGAATTTTCATTTTTAAATAACTAAATGATCCATAATATGATTCACATTCTACAACAACAACAACAAAAAAATCACAAAGTTTCTTACATGACTTTTTTCTTCTTCAACTTTTTTCCTAACCTCCTCATGTTCTTTTTCTAATGCAGTCTTCCTTTTCTTTAATAAACTGTTAAACTAGAGAATAATTCTATATTTATATATATATATATATATTTCAACATCCTAAGGTGTAGAAGCCTGGTATCAAAGCTTTATGACACTTAACACTTTATTTTCCATCAGTCATTTTTGTGGTTTGAAAGTTGGTTTGCAATTATTTTATGAATAAAATTTAACTAGTTACAAACCACAACATCAGTATAACAAAATGCTATATTCTGTGTATTAAGTTTTTTACACATATAATACAAGAAATTAAGCTTCTGCATTTCTATTAAGTATTAACTCAACCAGTAAATTAACACAAATATAAAATTCTAGTACTAGTACAAAATATTGACTGACTTATTTTAGAAACTTGTTTTTTAACTTCCACTACCATAAATGTAGTGAAAAATACCACACATTTTGAATTTACTAAACATATATGCTTTTAATGAGGCATTTAGAGGATGGAACATATAGTCTTGACAGTTCCTATAGGCCAGCACTAAACAACTAAGCCATTAAATACCCATAATAAATCCTCTATAGAACTAATTGAAAAAACAAATTATCTTGAATGGTTGAAAAAACGTGTATGGATTATCTGGTGATTAAGTTAGTGAAATTATAAAATATGATTATTCTGAAAAATGCTTAATTTATGTATGTGTGTGTGTGTAATTCCATTGCAATACCTAAATATATTGTTCTTTGACAAATTGGATATAATGGTCTCTAAATAACTAATATCTTGTAGAAGAGAGAAACATTTTCTTGTTTTACTGAAAAAATTGCTCATATAATAATTTTACTATTTTCACAAACATATCAAAATTTTGCTTTCTTATCAAGTTTCATAGTTAGAGGTCTTAAATAATTCTCTTACACTTAATATATTGAATCAGTATCCATGAAGTATAAGAAATTTTCAAAATAGAGCAGAAAACATTGTGAAAGCTTGACTGTTTATGATTAAAGACTTCTTGAAACATATACTCTCAATTTACTCACTCTTTGTCTTTCTCCTACAGCCTGTTCAATCAACTTTTGTTGTAGTTCTCTCTTCATTCTGTTAGAAAATATTTTATTCAAACAAATAAAAAAATCCTTGACATCAAAAATATTATTTTTAACTGCATCAATGTTGAAATAAAT
The DNA here is from genome assembly GCF_000517525.1 of Limulus polyphemus. Lineage (NCBI taxonomy): Eukaryota > Metazoa > Arthropoda > Merostomata > Xiphosura > Limulidae > Limulus > Limulus polyphemus. The sequence continues at coordinate 223,127 of NW_013667137.1, forward strand.
AATTTATATACTTTTTCTGTTTTAATCCTTGCTTAAAGGAAAAATTAATTAATGTTTAAGAATGAAAAAAATATTCTGTAATATTTCTTTCAATAGCAGATGTTTGAACATTTATACTTTACAAAAATATTTTTAATTACTTCCTTCATTTAACAAAATATAGCTAAAATATGCGGGAACAGAGTTTTAGTTTAGATGTTCCCCACTCAGGGATGAAACACATGCTTCATACACAAGGATATGCTACAATTATAAAATCATGAATCTAACTATACGAGGCCTGTGAGAAAAGTATCCGACCTTATTTTTTTTTGTGATAACCTGATGGATTTGAACCAAGCGCGTTTGCATGAG
>NW_013667137.1:224413-239011 GCF_000517525.1 Limulus polyphemus
CTCATGCAAACGCGCTTGGTTCAAATCCATCAGGTTATCACAAAAAAAAATAAGGTCGGATACTTTTCTCACAGGCCTCGTATATATACCAATTAAGTGTTTGAAATAAAATAAGCTGAAATCAAAAGTAGTATTATAACTAGGCAATGAATAATATATATGCATGTTTATATAATCTGAAGAATACTTATGACATTTTACCATCTCTTTGATAATATCCAAATGGTGTGAAGGGTAAGCTAGCTTGTACAGCTAGTCCACCATTTCTTACATTTATTTCTTTATGGATTGTATGTTTATGATTTAATCATGTAAAGAGTAAACAATGAAAAACCCATTCAATTCCAAAAATAATCCATAATGAAATATTATTCTCATGATCATCATGCCACACTATCACAAGCACTTTATTCATGATCCTAGTTGTTTTCATACTGATAAGTAAAAGCAGTAGTATGCAATGGTGACTCTCAAAGTACTGGATCAACTACCAACCTGCAACAGCTGTTGTTGGTTTTGTAACCAAATTCTCAATATGAAACAGGAAATAACCATATTTTCAAAGATTAATTAAATATATCCCTATGTAAATAAACCTACAATAATATTAAACTAACCTGGCTGAAAATAACAAACACTGAGAGATGTACAAAACTGAATCTTTTGATTTTCTGAAGTTTATTGAAATCTGTAGCAGGCAATTGAAGGTTAGAGTACTAAAATTATTGGCAGTTTTGCTGCAATGTTATATCACAATTTAGTTTAAAGACTTTCATTCTTGTCAGAGCAAGTTATGCTAATTCTTAATTGTAATTTAAGGCTCATAATTAGGTTTGTTAATGATTAATAAGTGAAGCTATTCTTGACTTTTTTTATCACATTAAAACCTGAGTTTTTTGTACATGTTTAGCCTTCTTGTAATAGTTGTCAGTATGTTGTCTACAGTTGCCAGCTGAAGGCTATGATATAGGGGCAGAGAAGTTGCAGTAAATAGAAGTTTTTATAAATCCCTTGCAGTTTTCATTTTCTTAAGGCTAAATCTCCCACAAATATAATGTAGAAAAAAAATCTGGGTCATACCTAGCCAGTTCATTCTTGTCTTTGTGACTTTTCCCTAAGTTACGAATCTCTTCTCTGTTCTGTGTTTCTAACCTCTTCATTAAATCACTAACTTCCCTATATAGAAAATATACTGCTTTAAACTTCTCACTTTATATTGAATTAAAAAGGTTAAAAAAACAACAATCAAATAAAAGAATAGGTTAAAATCTCAAAGGTGGTAAAGATCTTGCATGAAAAGTAAGACATATTACAAACATATTTTTGTATACATACATATTAAAGTATCATATACAAGTAAAATAATGTCACTTATGACATACAGACATAAATGAGTGTGGATCATAGGTTATATATATATCACATATATTTGTTGTTTAAATATAAAATAAAGCTCATGTAAGATGAAATTCATGTTTTGCACAATTAATCAGGGGCAGTAAACCCAAATATCTATGTAAGATGCAAGTTATTATAATAAAAGTACTGCTTTAATCATACATGCAAAATATCTCCTTCTCTCTGCCTTAGACAACACCATCACCTTGGAATTTGAATGAATAACTTTTTTATAACATTCAAAAGCTTCTCAAAGAGGTGTCTAGAACATCTGCACTTTACAAGTTAAAGTAATACTATTTTTTTGATGAATGAGCACAAATAATTGTTATGAACACATATAATAGCCATGCAACAAAATGCACATATACAAGTGTAATTTCTATGAATGTTTTACATGTTTAAAAGGTTTCCATTTAGTTATATGTGAAAGAAGTAATTTACTCATACAATTTCTTCATTTGTCTTCTTTTATTATAGAAACTTAAACATGAAGCCTAAAACATCTCAAACAATCCAACAAAAGTCATTACCAGTACAGTAGTTAACATTTCTTAAATGTTTAATAAAAACAAAAAATTCAATACTGATTTGATATCACATCTAACTTATACTTATTTCCTCCAAACTATTTACCCCAAAATCAAGTGCTTACTAAAAACTGACTGACTACTACTCAAAATTCACTCTGACAGTTTATTGAGATTACACTAAATCTAAAGTAGCTGGTTATAAAAAATACCAATAATTAAGTTTTAGAAGGTAACTTTGTTCATTTCTTAAAATCACAGTTCAGGAAGTTAATTTGCATCAGTTAAGCCATTTATAATTAATTTTGTATTTACACATAATTATTCTTTTTATTACTTGTTTATCTTCAAATTAGCTTAGTTTTATACCATTCACTACTAGAGGGGTCAACATATTGAAACTTATTAAATAATTTTATACTTACGTCTGCTACAATACTTAGTGTAAAGAATTTCCCCAATAAAATGTAATTAAATCTCCAAATATTTATATATTAATAGCATGTATGTAAATATACAAGTATAGACAGATAGATATGCATTTTTGAACTATAACAATTTGTTGCATACTTGGAACACAATTTTCTTTTTCTTTGGAAAACAAACTGTGTTTAGTTAAGAATACTTTTTTTTTTAGTTACTCTTTATACTGGAGCTGTAGTAGCATCAATAAAGTTTTAATTTTATGAACAATATGACATATCTCACCTGTCATGCAGATTCTGCAACATCTGTAGTTGTTCAGCCTGAGATAGTTGGGTAGCTTTTTCAATTGCAAGATATAACTACAAAACACAGGCATTACTTCTTATGATTGGTCAGTAAACACTTATTTGTTTATTTCGTTTATTTACTTTTTATTTTTTTTGGGGATGTAATCTTAGATAGTATTGATGAGTGATCTAAGGAACATCTTTTTTCTTCTGTCTTGGAACTGAAACTAGCAGGAGCAGTATAAGAGGAGTGCAAAGGATGCAATTGCATGGGAGACCCTAACCAAGGGGACCCCTATCGCAAAGATTAAAGAAAATTCAAGCCATACTATGGACCCCAGAATAGGACTTTTTATTGAGTCCCAAATTGTTTAATGTTTGTTTGTTTTTTGAATTTCACGCAAAGCTACACGAGGGCTATCTGCGCTAGCCATCCCTAATTTAGAGGTGTAAGACTGGAGGGAAGGCAGCTAGTCATCACCACCCATTGCCAACTCTCGGGCTACTCTTTTACCAATGAATAGTGGGATTGACCATCACATTATAATGCCCCTATGGCTGAAAGGGCGAGCATGTTTGGTGTGACGGGGATTCAAACCCGAGACACACAGATTGCGAGAAAGAAACACAAGTAGGATAAAGTTAAACAATCAGATAAAATGAAGAAAATCTATAGATTCTTTTATAGTTTATCCATTTAATTTCCCAAGATTTTAAAAGTAATCATACATTAAATTTTGAAGTATTGGCTTACTTCATTGCAACCAAAAAATTTCGGCTTAGTCATTTCTGAACAAACTTCTTTTAGAGCATTATAAAAATACTATAATAACTTACAAATAGAGTATCACCATAAAGTCATGATTACTCTTGTGATGCACAAAAATTCCATAAAAGTATTTTGTTACTAGATTCCGGGACAGTTTAAAAATTCTTATAGTAAATAAGAAATGATAAAATACATAGAAAGATAAAATTATTTGCTATGAAAAAAACAAAGACATAATTAAAAGTTATAAACTTTAAATTAATTTTCAGAGTAGTAAGATACATGTATCATTCCAAACATATGTTTTATTTTAATCAAAAAGTACTGGCTAAAGAACACCAATAAATGACATTACAGAGATATATAAAAAGATATTCACAGGTTCATGGTATTTTTTTTGAAGGTCCATTTCTGCACGGAACTGATCTTTGATCAAGGAAAGGAAGTTATGACTAAAGGTCTTCCGAAGTTCCTCTATCTACAGTCCATATAAAAAGCATGTTTTTTAAATTGTGTTTAAAGAATATTCTAGAACTAAGTCCATAGTAGCTAGATAAGCATGATTCTCACATACATATTATGAATTCTTATCATTACTCCAGTTGTAACAAAGTTGATGAGGAAGGTTATCCACACTACATATTCTAAAAAAAATTCTATTAATAACTATTGTCTTCACAACAGTTAAAAAAAGTGGAAGACAATTATACATCTATTTAGTAGCAGTGCACTCAACTATAGCAATCACTCTACATAAGTATGTGGGTATTTGTAAATATCCTTTCACTAATTACAGATTTTTTTTGTTATTAATAATGACATGATTGCTTATCAAAGCAAACAAGATGGTGACACTTAAAACAGGAATCTACTTATAATGAAATGTGAAACAATAGATAAAAAAACAGGTAAAAGAAAAATATTAGGTATTTGCACTTTGCAGTTAAATGTTCAGTAATAACTGGCTGACACTAAAGCATGTTAGACTAACTTATTAATCCCAGTCTCTGTGAAACCATAGTAATAATGCAACAGATTTGTAAATGATGTAAAGAATGATAATAAAAAATCTTACCAGTATGAATGTAAGAAATATTTATGGTTTCTAGAATCTACATAAATAATGTGAAAATAATTCTCTTATAATTTTGGAGTACTGTTTTCAATTTAAAAAAACTAACAGAAACACTCAAAAACAAAATAAACATAAAAAAGTACATGTTGGTGAATGAAATGTCTCTGTGAGATATTTTGCTATTACTAATTGCCCCTCCTGGAGTGATAGTGGTAAGTTTTCGGACTTACAACACTAAACACTGAAAATGTATTTCTGATAAATACTTACCTCCTCTAACCCAAACTATCTTGACCTTGATTTGTCCTCTAAGCATTGCTAAAATATTTCAACAGTGTACCAGTCTTTGATACCTTTTCATTTCTGTGCCATTGCAAGCAACATGTGCTGATCATGTGGCTACCCTCCACCAATCATAATGTGCCACCTATAATAGCACAGGTAGCTCCTTCTACCATTGCAGTACAATCCTCATTTTAGAGAATTGGCAGATACAAATTAGAAACACTGGCCAATCAGTGGAGAGGAAGGGTGGAAAGTGGGTGAGATGAGATAAGTACCTATCGGAAATACATTTTCAATGTTAGAAAATGTTAACTTCCAAAACGTTACTACCTCTTCTCCCCCAGAGGTTAGAACCCCACATTGCAAAGGTGGAGGGGCCAGTGAAGGTGCAAAAGTAATCAATCAAGTGGAGAACAACCTTAGTGATAGAACATGTGTGCCACAATTATAAAAGGAGGCACATCTGTGGGGTATAGGACCACTTCTGGAACAGATATTCTCTTCACCCAGTAATGAACAAAGTAAGACACATGGGGCAGAAATTAATAAACAGGCACCATGTAATGTAATACATTCCATACATTCCACCTGTAGACAACAGATAGTACGTAAAATGTCCATTTATGTAACAAGCATAAGGATATGACACAGTCATAGTCAGATTTCAAGAAGGTGCCTGGAATCAGATATAAGAATATGTGGTAAGGGCTAAAGGACCATAAATGTATATGAATAGGCCAAGTGTGATCCGCCCGGGCAAAAACATCCAGGAGAAGTGCCTTCAGATATGTCAGATTATGCCAGGTGTGGTCCATCATAAACAACAGTGGAAACTCTTTGCATAAGATTGTAAGATCGACAAGTGTGGTCTGCCCAGACAAAAAACATCCAGGGGAAGCACCTGGGATTTATATTAAGCTAGCCAGGTGTTGTCAGCCCAGGCAAAACATTCAGGGGCAACACCTTGGTATACATCAGATTATGTCAAGTACAGTCCATCCAGGCAGAGAACTTCCAATGGAAGCATCTTGCAGATGCACTCACAGAAAAACCAAAGGATGAAGGGACCACTCAGTGGGGAGAACCTGGTGGGGGAATCGAAGTAAGCTCCCCAAACTTACTAAGGAAGCATTTGTCAAGTCACCATGCAAGGTTGGCCTTGATTCCAGGTGGAAGAGAGATGGGATGGCAAAAAACATCCAATGAAGGGAAAGCATCTGCACCAGACCTAAGGGAATGAGAGCTTTCAAGTAAACCCACAACCTCAAAAGAGAGAGACTATCTCATGCAGAGAGAGAGAGGAGAAGAAGGTAGAGCCTTCATGACTGCCTGCTCCATATCCCAGAGCCAAAGTGGAGAAGGCTGGGCTCAACTGAGATGCGAAGTGAAGAGAACTCCTAAATGAATACAATACTGAAAGAGGTAATAAAGGACTTCTCCAACTTGATGAAAAAACCCACCCAAGCATCTTGTCGAAGAAATAAGCAAGTGTGAGTGACTGACTGGGTACGTGAAGAGCCAATCATCCATGTAATCGAGAGTCCAAAGATCCAGCAAGTGAAGATGATGTGCAAAAGAGCATACCACTAAACAAAACATATATGGAACTGATGAAAGACCAAACAGCAATGTACAGAACTGGAAAGCAGAACACTTGTGGATGAACTGAAGAAAAATGATGTAACATTAGGGCAAAAAAACCCACCAAAGTGAAAGGCAGGTCTCCAGAGTAAAGTGAGGTGTCTCCAGATAAAAAAAACAGCCAGGAAAGAGCTATGATGTGACCTCCATCTCCCATGTATTTTAGAGACAACAAATAGATGGGAGTAAAATCCTGGTTGAGTGGGTACCACCCACTCGATATCTCCTTTGTGTAGTAGGTCTCGAACAGACTCGACAAGATGATTAGACAAGGCGTAATCCCGAGGAGGATGGAAGGAGATCTGGAAAGTGGATAGGGGGGGGGAGCAAAATGGAAGGGAGCAACCCACAGAAAGAACCCGTAGAACCCACGGAACTGTCATTAAGTGTAGCCAAAAACACAAAAACTAAACATAGTGGGAGAAAGTACTCATAACTAACAAAACGTAGAAATGTGTAAAGTCTACAAAGTACATAAAAATAACAAACCTGTAAATCTATTAAATTTGACCTAAAACAGAAAACAATAAGTAACACCTAAGGTACAAAACCATTAAAGGAACTTAGAAGATAAATGACCCTTAAATATTGAACATATAAGTCCACCCAAAGAATCTATAAGACAAAGGACACAAAAATAAAACTGACCCTAAAGTGCATGAGAATAAATAGGTATCCAGTTAACAATAACAAAGTTTAATCGATTCCCCAATTAGACGTGACTAGTAGTAAAGAAAAAGGAACTTATAAACAAATTAACATTAACAGTGAAAAGAAGTAAAGTGCAAACAAAAACAGGAATAATCAAATTCCAATGCAAGTTTAAATTAAATTAACCTAGATGGTAAAAGAAGTATAAAAATCTAACCTACCCAGAGGGCAGAAAACACATGAATGACCTAAATTATCGAGTGTGGAAATCAGGTCCATCCACACAATCTCACATAAAGTCAGTGAAATTGGTTATACCTACAGGTAGTGAGAAATACACACTGAAAAACTAACCAAACCCAACAGATTATGTGGAGGCATGGTAACAGGTGGAAAGTTTCATAGAAAGACAATTTCCACACAGTAGTTATATTCCTCTTCACAAAAATCGTAACATGAAAGCAAAAATCGTTGGCCGAACATAAGACATGAACTTTCCCAGCAGACATCATCAACCCTGAGACCGGGGACTAGTATTCTACTTATGGCGGGAATTTCAACATCCACCATATTAAATCTCCAATTAATATGAACAATGTAGAATTCAGAAAGAGAAACATTTCTAAAAGAATCAAGTAGAAACAATGGAAATCAAGCACAATCAAAATCTTGTAGTCACATGGAGAACAAATTAAACTAGTAGAATGCAAATCAAAAAAGTGAGGATTGTGCTATTATAGGTGGCGCAGTATGATTGGTTGAAGGTAGTCACATGATTAGCACATGTTGCTGCAATGGTGCAAAATTGAAGGGGTATGAAAGACTGGTGCACTGTTGAAAAATTTTAGCAATGCTTAGAGGGCAAATCAAGGTCGAGATAGCTTTCGGTGAGGGAAGGTAGTATCATTTCGGAAATCCAGGGTTCATTTCCCCACAGTAAACACAGCAGATAGGCCAATGTGGCTTTGCTCTAAAATGAACAAATAAACTACTGCCATTCACATGTCTGATACTCCACTAATAACTAAACAAAATAATTTAAACTTTTTGAAGATGAATTGTAAAAGGTACTACAAATATGTTCTAATAGTACACATTTTCAACAGAACTTTAAAAGAATTAAATCATTTGTTAGGCTTGTTATATTTAATACACTACAGAATAATGTATTCAAATAACACTCAATTCCCATGTTAAACTTACCTTACTTTGGTGTTGAACAAATATTGATTCTAAATCAGCTTCACTCTTCCTTTTAAGTAAGTGGCTGTAATGTTAACATGATAGATTGATATAAGAAATTAGTGTTAATAATGAAAGAAGAGGTAACAACTCTAACATTGAAAGCATTATGTTATTTTCACATTATAGTTGTTATAGTACAATGTTATAAAATTCAACAAAAGTAGACCATGACCTCCATGACATTGGATTGACAAGGTCATACATGTGCCTTTTTTAAGGTTAAGGGCATGTGTCAAATAGACTTAGCATATTTCTAATTTGTTTAACTTTGGGTCAAATGAAATATCTTCATATAAAGTATACATTTCAAAAATCCACATTTGACTTCATATCCTTCACAAACTTTCTAAATGGGCAAAAGAAAATTTTACAATGGATATATGTTATGGTGATACTTTTGATAAGCAGTTTTAATACTCTTTAAGAGACTGTATTCAAAAAGTCAGATATTACAATACATACATATCAATTCAAGGAACTCAATTAAGAAATTCACCATGTAATCATGCTAGGAATTTCTTGACCTTTGAAACTACTACAAAAAACAAAACTGAGTACCTCCAGGGTGAACTAGAATATCATAGGCTAATTTCATCTAAAGTTAAGGGTCATAAAAATTTGTTTTATAAGATGAGAATTGGCTCTAAGATATTCTTGGATGAAAAGCAGATAATCTTTATGTAATATCAGTATAAAATCTTGTCAATATATGAAGGATTCTAGTCTAGTTTTGAGTATATTTGAAGGTTAATGTCATGCATTCTGTGAAATACAAGGTATTTAAGAATTAGAAAGTGTATTTTCACAATGGTTTAATATAAAAACAATTAATGAGGCGATGATGTTCTATGTCATTTTTTTTATTTTCTCTTAGATTCAGTTTGACCTTATTGTCAAATTACACATTACCCACACAATGTTTAAGCATATTCAGACAGTTTGCAGAGTAGCAGGTAGGCACAAAAGAACATAAAGCTAGAATATTAACAATGGAATAGACTGCAGTAAAGACACTTTAAAAAGCAATCACCAATTTTTATTCACATAAAACTACATAAACGAATATTTAAAAGTTTACACCCATGATGTGTGAAATGCATATTATTAATGGTTTAGAGCTATGTTACAAACAAGTTAATTACAAGGGTTAAAAATTCAAAGTTTTCAATCAAGACTTATGGACATAGCTAACAGTTTAGAGCTACACTCCAAACGAATTAATTGCAAGAGTTAGCATTCAAAGATTTTATTCAAGACTTATGGATCTAACAATTTACTATTACATAATATTACTTGAGTGAATATTCAGAATTTTCATCTGTTGTAGATGGAAATAACATTTAGTTTAAAGCTGCATTAGAAAGATGCAAAGTACATAAACGTGTATAAAAATTTTTTATACAAGACATTTGGAGAAAACTGACAGTTTAGAGAAAATTTAGAAAGATTAAAATTGTACAAGGAAAGCTATATAAGTAATGAAAAAATGTTTCAAGAAAGGAAGTAAATGTAGGGATGGCTAATATCATACCTCCAAAAAGAATAGTAGAGATAGCATTTTCATCATCCCAACATCATAGGATGATGAAAATGCCATCCATAATATCTTCTTTACATTCTTTTTGAAGGATTTATATTAGCCATCACTACATTTACATCTTTTTTTTAAAGTTTTTCTTTACTTGTTTGCTTGTTGTTGTTTTTTAATGCAGTGTTTCAATAGATTAATTATGGCCAAGTTCTAAATACAATGAGGTTCCAACTGTAATATTTGTTGTTTATCTATTATGTCTGGTAATTCATGTTTAACCCTGTGCTTAAGCTTTTGAAAGGAACACCAAATATCTGTAAGAAAGCTAAATTTAAAAGATAATGATAACCTTGTTTACACTAGAAATATCATTTTTTTTTAAAACTTACTACTAGTTATTAAGAACAATAATAATAATTATAAAAGCAGATACTCCATTTGAAACTATGTCATCTCAGTGAAATTGGTTGACACCATTGTTTTGGCTTTTGAGTTATCATGTAATAATAATAAAAAAGCAGAAGGACGAAGAACAAGAAATTCAAAATGTTTGCTATGATATTTACTGACAATATCAGAACTTGTGACTCAGTTATTACATAGATATTGTTATAAAAGGAATTGCTGTATAGTATTGTAAAGTGCTGATGACCTATTGAAGTGATATTTAAAATACCATTTTGATGAACAAACCAAGCCATCCATATATAGTCAGTGCTACCTTTACTCCAATTTAACTACAATTTTTGAAATGTAAACTAAAGGACAGGGACAAAAACACCCATCTATGACCAGTGAATCATAGGATCTAATTAAAAGGAGATTTTATCATTTTCAAATGTGCAAATGATGAATGAATTCTAAGAATTAGAGTTACTTTTAAATGACAAAGTAAACCTGAATTTAACATAAATCAGTCAGAATATTCATTAATATTAAATATTCATTTTTTCATCCAAGGAAAACAGACATAGTTAACAGTTTAGAACACACTAAAAATTAATTGAATACAAAAGTTATTCAATGGTTTAGAATAACCAGATGTGTAAAACTACAGAAGTGAATATTTAAAGCTTTCAAGCAAAACATATGGACATAACTAACAGTTTAGAGTGATTTAAGAAACGTTCAAACTACAGAATTGAATATTTAGAGTTTTCAAGCACAATGTATATGACTAACAATCTAGAGCTAAAAAAAAAAAAAAGATGTAAAATAAGTTAGTAAATGTTTTCTTACACATTTGTAGCAGAGCCTTTTTTCACTTGCTTTGTATGAGTCTTAGCAATCTGAGATTTCAATTTTATCTGGGCTTGAAAGAGTTTCTCTTCCTTTTGCTGCTGGAGTTCTTTCTCTTTTTCTCGTGACTAAAAATAAGTGAAAATGTTAAGATGTATTAATGTCAAATACTCAATAAATAAATAAAGAATTATGTTATACTTATTTTTCATAAACCTACAAAATGAAATACCCAAGATGAGCTGTATGAAACTAAAATAAAATGAACCATTGTTTTTCCATATCATAGAACAAATATTGACTTCATAAGTCAGTCACTGAAACAAAAAAAATCATTATGTTTGTATTCTGTTCAACCACTGACACAATAAGAAATTGGCAAAGATTTCTAGTATGTTTTATGTTTCAAAGTTCGTGGTGCTAACTTTCTTATGTAATAACATAGTTTTAATGAATCATATATACTAACTTTCTCATAAACTTTCTTAAATAACAGAACAATATGTTTTATGTAATCAAAGATACTACTTTTTGATATAAAAGTCTTATTCTATTAGAGATACTTAACTAAATTTCATATTTAAGTTATTGCATCGAAAATATTAACCTTCTTAAAATAAACAATAGGTTACATTTACATCCAAAGATGACTTTCTTATATACATAAAAATTGATGTTTTGAATCCACAGATAGTAACTGATATGCTTACAAAACTTTTTTATCCAGAAATACTAACTTCCTTACTTAAGGAAACAGCGAGTTTTTATTTATTCAGAGATACAAACCTTTTCAAACTTTTTATGCAAAAGAGCAAGATCTCTGTCTATCTTGGTCTTTATTTTCTGTACTAGTTTTGATTCTTTTATCTTTTCAATGGTTTCTGCACTGATGTTGGCTTCTTCAGATTCTGGAGATAGATTATTCAATGAAACATATCATACATTTTTTTTCTGCATAACAATAAATGACTAAATATTCTGTACAATTGTTCAAAGTTAATGAAAACTTGTGATTTGGTGGTTTAAAAAATTTCTTTAAAATATAAATTAAACACTGAGTATTTGAATTAAAATTTTCATGGTAGATCTAAAATGGTTTAAATCATTTTTAATAAATAATGTGAAATAAACTGTTTTGGACACTTATTATTTTCTTATTTAAGAGTCATGTAGTATGGTACTCCACTCCTAGGCACATTATGTCTTTTTGAAGTTAATATTCTAAAGAAAATTATGAACTACAAAGATTGGATATGCACTAAGGTCAAATTCATAAGAGAAAAGAGCCCTTAAATTAACTGAGATCAAGTACGGCACCTGTAGTTTTTTCAAAGACTTCACTCTAAATTCCTTAATTATTACTCTATAATTGCATACATATCAATAAAAATATGTTTATTTTTTATTTTCATGCTTTATGACAGAAGTATAAATTTATATGTGAAACTGCATGTAAATTAAGGCCAGTCTAAGTATATATATATATGTATGTGTGTGTGTGTTATCCAAATGTGTATTTGTGTGGATCTAGATATACACAGAATGAATACCTGTAACACCTTAATAAAAACAAAGCAAATAAGGTAATATTGTACCAGATCTAGAAATTACAGAAGGTACAATACTGGAAGAGAATAAATGCAATAGTAACTCCCAAATAGCATTGAGGATACCAACCTCTCCAGCTCTTCATCCAATGGTAAGTGAAAAACTAGCATATTAACAACAACAAACCAGTTAGTAAATCAATTAAGAGCTTGTACACTGGTGCAACTATGCATAAGCTGTTTACAACCAGTTTTGGGCATGGAAGTTATACATTAAAACTACTTAATATTGAATTACGCTATTCACCAATATAGTTTATAATATACACCAGAATGAAAGCTCGTCAAAAATGAGAGGAAACCATTGTTGAATGTATAATGAAAATTACAAAATTTAACTAAAACGAATTTATCTGTACTTCCAAAATGCACCTACTCTTCACTTATTTCATCAGTCTCAAAGTAATTCCTTAATCACCATATTCTTAGTAAAAACTACATAGAAAAATGAAATGTTATCACGAACAAAAATATGTATACTCTCTGAAAGAGACTTAAATAGCGATATTGAGCCTTTTCACTGTATTCTAGAATACATAGTGAGAACATTCCAACACAAATTTTCAACTCATTCAGCTGTACAAAGGATAAAAGATATTTAGTAGTATTAAACGTTTAATTTCTTTATGTTTTAAGGACAAGTAGATAATATATGTGCTAAAAATACCAAAAGAATATTTATTAATTAACATTTATTCATCACTAAAAACTTTTTAAACACTGACTCTATAACGTTAGTAATAATAGGCCTATTTGTAGTCTAATTTAAGCATTAGGTCTAATACATAAACGTAATGTAAGGCTTAGCTGAAACACTACTTGGTAAATTTTATTTTGCTTTTGGCTACAACTCAATGTTATAAAACTTCTAAATCAAACTATTTTGCTATTATATCACCAAAGTTATTGTCTGTTTGTTTTTGAATTTCATGCAAAGCTACACGAGGGCTATCTGCGCAAGCCATCCCTAATTTAGCAGTGTAAGACTAGAGGGAAGGCAGCTAGTCATCACCACCCACCGCCAACTTTTGGGCACCTCTTTTACCAACGTATAGTGGGATTGACCATCACATTATAATGCCCCCACGGCTGAAAGGACGAGCATGTTTGGTGAGACGGGGATTCAAACCTGTGACCCTCAGATTGCGAGTCGAGCGCCCTAACCACCTGGCCACCAAAGTTATCAAAAAAGTAAAGAATCTAAAACAAACCTTTCTAACAAATTAACATGAATACTGAGCATTCAACATATACATCTTAGTTGGCCTTAGAATAATCAAGTGATAGTTTTGTTGTTAAGCAACAATGTGTATTGTTGAGCATTACCAAAAAATGAGTGTGAAAGTGTTCTCGACAGAGTGGCAAAGGGAATAAGCCTTTTATAGTTAATGATGACTGGGAATAGAAACTTTTCCAGTACTAAAAATTTTCAAACATTAACAAACAATCTTTGATAATGTTATGTATCTGCTTGTTTGTTAAATTCCGGAATAAATTCCTTCCGAGGAACTTCAGCAATACAAGTCCCTTCTTGATTAAACCAGTTTATTCTTTCTTGATACAAACTTTGTAGTACACAGTAATTCCACAGTCAGTACATTTCTCATCACTTTAAACTTAACAACTTTTATAATACATGCTATAAATCACAGCAATTCACAATCTTGATAATTTTGCTCTCTACGAGTGCAAAACACACAATAGCTCAAAACAGAATCGTAAATTACTCGAAACTCACCGTGACTACTGCCGCTTAACCCTACTGGCTTTTTTCCAGGCTTATATACTAACAAAGAGGCTTCTCCAAAACTTGTGGAGTTCCCCAATAATTCAAGAAATTCAGTCACGTATGCGCCAGTAGCATCACGTGACTTCTGCTGTTGTAACAATAGGTTGTTTAGGCAGAGTATTTAT
>NW_013667137.1:239021-240828 GCF_000517525.1 Limulus polyphemus
TTTCAAATGGACAGCAACTGCCTGTTGTAGAAACCTACAAATGTAGAGGACGACGTTTCAAAAGTCTTCCGCCTTTCATCTTCATTAACAAACATATCTTTCTGTGCAACTTTGCCACCACATGCATGATTGTCACTGGTAGTAGTCTTGTGAAGTGTATGCAAAAAGGTGACTTGAATATAAAAGAAAGCTACAAAAGCTCACTACCACTGTATTATTGAAATGTATGTTACCATAACGATAATATTTGCAATAAGTGCTATATTTTATACATCAGTCAACTTTGATGAAAATGTAAAACCAAAACAACAGAAAATAAACATGTTTTGACCCAGAGCTAAGGGTCGTATATTTAAAAAATGTTTCTAACATTTAAGATAAATCATCGCAGGCTTGATTTAAAAAAAAACAAAAAACTATTTACACACAATATAGGTTTAATAGTTTAGGATAGAATTACAGTGTGTTTAAGCCAAATAAAAGTAAACTTTCAATCAAATGACAGGAACATTCAAAAAAATCTATTGAATAAGTTAAAAATAGTTTCTCTATAACTAAGGTCAATATCAAAATATGTAACAAAAATTGAACTTAAAATAAACCAAGTTTATTCTCAAAAACAAGCATTAATGTGTAGGTCAGCTACATCTATTAGAAAGATAAGCATTGTGATGTCATTCAAGACAAATACACGCATATGTATGTGTGATAATTAACTTAGGTTAGCTGTGCAATCTTATTCAGATTATGATAAACCTTTGGCACCCCAAAGAAAAGTAAAATTTCAAACTTAAATATCTTTAACATAAACAGGAGTAAAATTTAAGAGTATGCTGTACAGTAGCTTTGATCTAGCCCAATCCAATCATGCCACATGTTCTATATACATGTGATATTAGCAGTACAAAAAGTATCAACATAAATTTTTTTAAGTTTTTTTGAGGTAGTCATATGTGCAATTATACATTCTATTGTCATAGTGTTTTACTTTGTTTCTTATGGTGCTAATTATTAATGAATAATACTTAAATGAAAGTTATATCCTATTCTCAGTAAAACAGCCAGACACCAATGTTATATTGTGATTTACTTTGTCAACAGAACTCAAACTAATAACCATTTTAAAGGATTGTTACTCACCCAGTAAAGAGATTGGCTTTTCTGATGAAACATCATCTGATAGGCTTCTGACTGACTGATTTAGTCTTTCTAAAAGTTTAAAACAGTTTAATATTCGGACATATCAAAACAAACAGAAATATAATTTAATAACATAAGAAAATTAAATTCCTACAAAAAATAACCCACTAGTTTTATAAAAATGGTAAATTATTAAGCAATTACAACATGTGTGACAGTAGCAGGACAGTTAAAATAAATCAAATTATTGAAATTTCTACACCAGACAAGGCACATGTGATAAAAACTTTGGAAAATTCAACCACTATTTTACATCATGAAAAGTAACTAAATATAGTTAGAAACAAAATGTATATATGTACTAAATATATTTTTTGCTTTGAATATTGTATTTTCAAAGAAATGTATAAAAAAGAGACTATATTATAAAGTATTTTACAGCAAACAAAATAACACTGCCCCTTCCTTAGTATTGTTTGTCCTGAACAATAGCCACTTACATTGAACCAATAGATAATTAACAATAACTTAATCAAATGTACATAATTTACAAATACAAAATTAAAATTCAACAAAGTCTCTTAATTTTACGGGACTTATCATCTTCCATACTGGCTTCTGTTTCACGTGAGGTTCATCTGCTCCATCAGGAATTGTCTTATTATCG
>NW_013667137.1:241696-243343 GCF_000517525.1 Limulus polyphemus
GGACTATCTGATTTCTCGACTATCCCTTCCTTAATTAGGCCATCCATGACCTTCTCCAACTCTTGTCGCTTTGCTGGATCTATTCTCCTTGGAGGGATCTTTATTGGATGGTGATTGTCTGTGTTTATTCTGTGATCCACGAGGTCTGTGCAGCCGAGGTCATGATCTCCTTTCGAAAAGACGTCTGCATAATTCGCCAAGAGTTCTCTAACCTGAAGAGCCTGTGATGATGACAAATGGACTGTACTCTTCTTATAGAGGTCAGTTAAATGTTCTGGGAGTGTATGTCTTTTCTTTATGGTTGTATTTCTTGCTTTAACATTGACTGGCTTTACCTCCTGGCACACACACCCAACAATGCCTCTTCCTTAAGTGTCTCCTCACATTTAGAGAAATTGGCCACTGTTATAGGTACTACTTGATGACCTGCCACAAGTAACTTTCCAATCTTCAAATCCGCTGGCCGGGATAGGTCTTCCACTGCTTCCACAAGCATTGGGCTTATTTGGGGATGTTCTTTATCCTACCCCAAATTATTTTCTCTGGCATAGGAGGTATTGTAGTTGACTTTAGTGCTGTGACATGCAAATCAACAGATGCAGCAACACTTACTGGAATTTGGCCTTTGTTGTTTGTTAACAACACACTTCCTCGGTATTAAATAGTCCAATCCTAATATGCATTGGTCTTCAATGTCAGCCAAGTATACTTTCTGTCTGGTCTTCATGCCCATGAGCTCAATAGTTACCCACACTGGTCCCCAAAACCTTGCATAATGTCTTGTCACAGCACAGAGTTGCTGGTACTCCTTTGTGATCCAGCATGTTCATACTCACAAGGGTTTGCTGAGATGCAGAATCTATGACAAAGTCGCACCTTTGGCCAACCAGCTTTCCTGTCACGTAGGCACTATGTGTGCTTGCCATTTTACACTTAGCTGTTGGGACTTTCACGATGAGGCTGGTGGGCATCCCTCAACACTAACCACTACTGGTTTCCTGAAGCTGACTTATTGGTAGTATTCTTCTTACACTGGCTTCTCATATGTCCTTGCTCTCCACAGTTTCAACAACCTTTCTGGGTAGCAGCCTTTCCTGTCGTGTCATCTTCTCTGTGTTGAAGTTTCCAGCATTGAGCTTTTTTGTGTCCAGGTTTGTTACAGTGTCAGCAAAGACTCTCAAACCTCTCTGAAAGCTGACCTTTTTTGGCCTTGAATCCCGATGACTGTACCAACCTTGGTACCTCTGTACTGGACTTATCGTAGGATTCAAATTCAAGAGCTCTGGCCATTGCATCTTGTATAGTAGAGGGGTGTGCTTGCTTCACTTGTATCTTCAGTTGTGAACTGTCCAAGGCGTCTACAAACTGGTCCCTCAGCAACAATTTGAGAACATCGGATGGCACAGTTGGGTAGGCCTTGTATGCCATGCTTTCCAAGTCCTGTGCTAGCTCTTGTAGGCTCTCCTCTTTAGCACGGACTCTCGTCCTAAAATTAGCTCTGTAGACTTCGAACTGATTTCGAGTTCCATACCTGAGCTCTAGAGCAGCTACCAGTGCTCTACAGTTGTGACTATCGTCTTCTGACAATTGTCCAAGTATTTCCAATTGTTGTCCCTTCAGGCTTGTTGCCAGATATACTGCTTTCTG
>NW_013667137.1:243353-246027 GCF_000517525.1 Limulus polyphemus
TGCTCCTCTGTCCATACACTCATCTCTGCCAGGAGCTCAAATTGTGCTCTATATGTTTCCCACGGTGTCTTCCCATCGAATTCCTGTGGCTTCCTTCGTACTAGATCTCCCCTATTGCTAACATTCATATCTGGGATGTGACTTCTAACAGAACTCAAGATATCTGCATTAGGGTTTAGCTGCAGGGTCTGGAAGGGGCTTGCCATTGTCTGGGCCTGATTAAGTCGATGGTTAATGTTTCCACCTTGTGTAAAAGACAATAAATCATCCTTTAATGTATTTAATTCATTATGAAATTTGCTAATGTTTTCCATTTGTACTTCTTGCCACTGTTGTTGACTTTCCTGTAGTTCCTGCTGACTTTCCTGCAACTGTTGGATACTTTCTTCCTGTTTCCCTTCTTGTTTCTTTTTTTTTCCACCAACAACTGCCATAATTTCTCTTGTTGTTTATTTTCTTTCTCCTCCAACCTCTGCTGTAGTCTCTCTTCTTGTTTCTTTTATTTTTCCTCCAACAACTGCTGTAATCTCTCTTGTTTATTTTGCTGTTCGGGCTGCCATTGTTGCAGGTTTTCTTGCCACTGCTGTAATCTCTCTTCTTGTTTCTTTTCTTGTTCTTCTTGTTTTTTTTCTCATTCTTCTTGTTTCTTTTGCTGTTCTTGTATGGCTGCCATCAAATCTGCTAAGCTGTAGTTTGATTTGCCACTTCTCGTTTCCATTTTTTTTCTTTTCCATCCCACTCTCTGACACCAATTTGTTAAGTCTCTGGTCGTTTGTTAATTTCCCGTATCATTTCTTTCGGATGAAACTTTAGCGATACAAGTTCTTTCTTAAATAAAACTAGTTTATTCTTTCTCAATACAACTTTGCAATATACTTAATTTTCATAGTCACTTTAACTTAAACATACGCTATAATTCACAACGAACGATTCAAGCACTTTAATTACTACCTCGCTTGACTCAATTGTCCATCTCTATCTGTCTGCAATTATCTATATATATCTATGCCGTCACTTTTCACCGGTCTTACAATATATGAAATAGAGGGCGCGTAGAAAAGACTAGAGTTGCCACGAACAGACAAGATCTTTCTAGAATCCCATGATGTGTTACCAGCATCACGTGACTTCCGCTGTCGTAACAATATATATCTTATATGTTACTGATTATTAAACTTAAGAATGCATAGGTCTTATAAATCTGAGTCCAAGGAATCATCAGTGAAGTGTTTAGAAAATTTTGCAAAATAAAAAGCTGTTTTAGTTTATGCATTACACTTGCCCTCAATATTCGAATGTTAGGCATAAGAAGTTCATTTTGGATGGACATAATAAACTACACTACAAATATTTAGTAGGCCTCCTATATGACAATACTGATCAGGCATAGTCCTGCCAGTTTTTTTTAGATTGTCAACTGGTACTTCTTTCTATTTATGCTGTACAAATATGTTGTAGATTAGTTAGTCTCACTCCTGCAACATTACTTTTCAACACGATGCCACAAATTTTCAAATGGATTAACATCTCATAATTTTTAAATCACCAAATCATTTCTTTTCTTCCAAATATCTCATATCTAATAAGGCAACTGCTTTCAAACAGGTCTATTGTTGATTCTAATTCCATGCAAACTTTGTATTTGGCATTTATTGCTGGTGATATTTTGAATCAACTTTGGTAATGAAATTCTTCAAACAGCATTGTTATTCCACCTAAATATTTTTTAATTTTCTTATTAGACTATAAACTATTCATTGCAGTAAAACTGAAAAACTAGTTGAAATGCACCCTTCGAAACACAGTTTTTAGAAATATACCACAGTTTTTTCCCATAATGAAAAACAGTAATTTGTGCTTGTGTTTTCACTGTTTATTACTAAATTATTTTTTAATTATTAGCCATTACAACTAAAAAAGTCTTTGAATGACACTTTGCTGGTGAACTAAAGAAAGAGAATGCCAGTAATGAATTCAAATTTGATGAAGAGGAATCCACTTTGAGACTAATAATTTTTACGACAACGAAAGTCATGCAACAATGGCAGCATGCGCGCTGGAGTTTCTAGAAGGATCATGACTTATCGAGAAACCTCACGAATGTCCGAGTGTTTGCCAGGTGCTCTCTTTTTTAGTATATAAGCCTGGCAAGAAAAACCAACGATAGAAGAGATATAGACAGATTGAAGAGATAGATAATTGAGTCAAGCGAACAGTAGGCACCATAAGTAAAGTTTGTGAATCACTGCAATTTATAGCGTGTGTTATAAAAGTTGTTAAGTGTATTACAAAATTGTATCAAGAAAGAATAAAATAGTTTTAATTAAGAAAGGAATAGTATCGCTGAAGTTCCTCAGAAAGAATTTATACCGGAAATTATCAAACGAGCAGAGACGTAACATAATGCTTGGAGATGGCTTGAATGGGTAATGAAGAAAAACTTTAATATAAGTTTAACATAACAGCAAATGTACAACGTTGCAACAAGGTTTTGTCATCATCAGGTACAAGTAGTTTACACTGACACAGATATATATAATATATACAGTATTGAACAAAGAAGTCACCTGACTGGTTACTGTTGCCAAACTTAAAAGATGTATCTTGGCACCCCAGGGTGTTGGTTTAGAGTAGGGTTGTTTTGTTCAATTAAGATGGATTCCTTAATTTTTCG
>NW_013667137.1:246808-257938 GCF_000517525.1 Limulus polyphemus
GTTTCTCTGATGTACAATTCTGGGCAGTTATTGCATGTTATTTTGTAAATGACTCTGGTATAGTGTGATTCTAAATAATTTTAGTTTAGTAACGATTTTAATTTATGACTGGGTTTTTGTGAGAATTTGATGTTGACAGGAATATTGTGTTTAATGGCTAGTTTTGTCAAAGTGTGGATAATTCTTGAGCTGGTTTCAGGAACAAAAGGTAAACTGCAGTATAATGTTCTGTTGTTGGGTTTGTTAGTATCAATTTTGTTCGTGAGTTGAGTTTTGTTGTGGGGAATGTTGGAGAGTTTTTCAACAAGAGCTGGTGGAAATTTATTAGTGTGAATAAAGGAATACTTTATGTGGTTAATTTTTTCATACAACTGATTAATGCACACCACACAAACAGGACTGCCCCCTACGACCTATACTGTCTACTTATGATTCATTGAACTACAATCTTGGCAAATACATAGCCTGGGCTCTCATACCATATCTAACATCTGCAGGTTCATTTTTTAAAGATGCCTTCAATTTCAAATATACACTAGAACAACTAAATTTGAAAGCCTTAATGGCTAGTTTTGATGTCGATAATGAAATATAAAAAACAAAAACAAGTATTAAATAGATATGAAGGACCAGCAATTCAAAACATTGATATATGGTGAGATACAATATAATTTTTATTTATTTATTTTTTATTTTTCAATTACACTAAGAAAATATGTAAATAACAATGAAGTAATGAGACAAGGGGGGAAAGTATAAAATAGTCTTGTAAGTTACTCCTACGGATGACGTAGATCATGTCAAAACATGTATGTGTAGAGCAACATTTTAAAGTGAAAGCCATATGGCTTCAATAAAAATTTTTATTGTGTAAATATAAAACGTTGTTTTTAATTATTTATTATAATTAAAAAAAAAAAGACTAAGAATTACTTCTAACTTGAGAATATTCTTTATTTAATGTGTTATAGTAACTAAGATTTACTAAACAAATACTGCAACAATGTAGTAACTGATTGCTTAGAGTATTATGATAATTACAATTTCCTACTAATTCGAGAGGGTAGTAACTCACTTTTTAAAGTATCTTGCCGACTGAGCGGGGAGACTGGAACAGGAGAAGTATTTCCCATAAGGACAGGAAGCTGGATGTTCCCATTCATGGTATCATGTTTCACACCTGTGCTTGTTTCTCCACTTCTTCCAACTTCAAAAGAATCTATCTTCCCAATAACTCTGGTCTTTTCTATGTCTGATCTTCTGGGTTCCTTAGGTGATGGAACTTCTATTGAAGATGGCTCTATTTCATCCTTTCAAGTTAAACATAATACTAAGTTAATATCAGCTTCAAAATCTTCCAAGAAGGATTTTTCCTACAAGTTAGAGAAACAATGAAAAGTATCAAATTTCAATTGAAAATCCTTGAACATTACAGAAAATAACAAAACCAAATATTTCTTGATATATGGAGTTTTTATTTGTCTTTTATTCCCCACAGTGAACCTATATATATAGAATTTGAAGAATATGTAACACTGATATTACTAATTTATTCTTCTAAATTATCAAGTAGATAAGTTGTTTAAGATACTAGAAATAAATATGAAGCCCAATCAGTTATTCAATTCACTACTTGCCATCAAGTTATACAGGTTCCAGGGAATTCCCCCACCCCATCAGTAATCCTGGATAAGTGCAAACTGAAAAACAAGACTAAACTTCCTCTTATAGTGAACTGTTTTAGTTGTTTTTTACTCACCATGGTGAACCTAATTTAATACAGGTTTTTAAGAATATGTAGCATCAATGCTACTAATTTATTCTTTGAAATGGATATAATTCTGAGCCAAGTGGTGAATAGAATGATCTTCATATTTATTTTTAAACCGTTCTTAATAATTGCAAATCCTTGTTTTTCAAAACTTTATTTAAAAAGTTAAGGAATCATATATCAATGAATGTATAGTTTTAAACAAAATTGTACTCAAAATAAATATTACATACATAATGGAATGCACAATACTACAAACTAATCACATCATTTATAATGACGAAACATATATATATACTACATTTTACTTCAGTTTCATTGAAGTAAAATGTATAAAAGTGGTCAAAACTGACCATGTCAATGTCATCAGTCAAGGCCATCAGTTGTTGGGCATGTTTCTCCACCATTGACTGGTAGGCGATGGGGTTAGCCAGTGCATCAGCCAGCTCTGTTGATTTATGTAAGAAACAGAAGAATTAGTATCAAGCTGACAGCAGTATGGTAACAACTTCTTGTAGCAAAGCACATGAAGTAGACAGTTTGCTGTTAAGGTCAATCACATGACTAATAAGCATGAAAACAATTTATAAAGTTCCAGTTGTTGTGTTATGACTATAGCTACTATCAGTGGATGAGTTGTACTGTTTTGCTGCTACACAACTAGTAAGTTGCACTGGACTCTACATGCTTCCACTACCATCATCAGGAATAAAAATCTATGAGAACAGTATAATGTTTTATATATAGGTTCACTGTATAAAAAAAAACCTGCTGTTCACATAGATTTTTACTCCTGATGATGGTAGTGGAAGCTCCCGAAACACAGAGTCATTTTTAATTTTTTAAATTTTATTATGTAATGTAAACGTCATTTTTGTCTATATTTTTAAATAAATTTTATTACATAATGTTTCCATATTTGTATTTTATATTACTACAACTATTAGCAATGTAGAAGATTCTATACTTTAATGTTATTACAGGTATTAGCAGTGGGAACTCATTATTATAAGGGCATTACAGGTATTAGCAGTAGAGAAGATTTGTCATTATAAGGTTATTACAGTTATAAGCAATGGGGAAGATTTGTGATTATAATGTTATTACAGGTAGTAGCAGTGCTGTTGTATTACTTTTACATTGTTATCAAAGCTATTAACATTAGAAGAGAATTATTATTAAACAAAAAGGAACTGAAAATGGTAAGTATAGATAGTTCAGTATAACTGGAAAATTGTTACTTGTCAAAAATAAAAAAGAGCAGATGGAAAACTGTAAATTTATTTTGAAATGATAACAACATTTTGGTCCAAGGCCCTTTATCTGATAAGTGCTTAAAATCGTTACAAAAATTAAGGAAAAACATATAGTGTAAAGAATTTTGTACATATGTTTGACTTGTTTTGAACATATTATTTTAAAACAATTGGATTATCTGCTGTCCATTTATTGTTTGAATTTATTGCCAACAAGTCACAGACACCTACTGTAGAAGAATCCCTGTCCACACATATATAAAACCCTGACGCATCTTAAACATTTTTAATGCAAATAGCTAGTTCCATTAAATATTATTGAATACAAGTGCTCATCTTGTTCTCATTCCTGACTTTTATAACAATGCCCAAAGACGTTATAAAAAGTAAGATTATAACTTGGTTACTTAATTTTACTTCTTGGACTTTTTTTTAGAAAGGAAACTTAGATTTACAGTATACCTGAGAAAGCATCAGGAATGTAATCTTTCACAGTTATATGGACAAAAAGTGTTGCAAGAGTCAAAGGTTGTCCAGACTCATTCCGTAAAGATATATGTCGATATCCTGTGAATAAAACAAGACCTAACTTATAAACATTATATATCAAAATATGAAAGAATCTTACCAAAATAAACCTAATTTACATACTTAGCAGAATATCTCTAACACCACCTCAACCAGTTCAGTTACTTTTCTAAAACTGGCTTCCATTAAACAAGCATAAATTTTGCACCATAATGTAACAGCAGTATAGGCACTAGCACAGCTAAAGACACTCCATACCATCACTATAAGTAATAGCACACCATAATATCCACATAAGTACCAGAAAAATAACAGCACACCATAATATCAGAATACGTATTAGCACAGTAATGGTACACCATAATATCATAATAGGTATTAGAAAAATAATGGTACACCATATCATCAGTCAGAGTTACAACACCATAATATCAGTATAAGTATTATCAGAGTATCAGCACACCATAATATAAGTATTATCAGAGCAACACACTATAACATCAGTACAGGAAGCAGTGCATGATTATTTATCACAAACAATTTGCGACTGGTCAAGTGTTCACTAAAGATTTATAGCTTCAACTGGAATATACTTTCTGAATTAGAATTTGAAATTAACGTTCTCAATGGTCAAGTGTTCTTGTCAACAGAATTTACACCTCACAAAAGTAGAATGATCATATCTGGAAGCACTGTAATCTGTCACTTAAATGAAACTTTCTTGCAACTTACCAGCTTTTAAAGAAAAACATACTAACACATGGAATATAATATTTATATCACTTGCCATTTAAACTATATTAAGAATAGAGAACTAATGCAATATAGTGCCAAATATGTTAGTAGATTGGGAACTAGTCTGTTTTTGCTATAAAACCTGAATTTATAGCTCATGTGAAAAATGTTATAATTGGATGTATAAAAATAAAGTGACCCAAGAACTTTTTATTTCCAAGATATATATATATTTTTTGTTTTAACTGGTAACTTACTGTGCATTCAACATAGCATAAGGCTTAAGTAAAGCTAAATAATAACCCAAAAGCATAAGCATATTGTAGCATGATTTTATTGTTCTGAAAGTGATCAAGCTTTAAGATAACTTTATAGTTACCTTGTTGTTATTGACAATGCCACCTTACTGAAAAAGCAGTACACAACTAACACTTGATAATTAATGTCGGTATTTTATTTAGATCACTTGATAAAACAATAGCTATTAATAAAATGAAAGAACAATACATGTACCTGGGCGTAGCCCAACTACAGGTAATACCCTGTGACCAATAAATCGTCCATTCTCTTCATTCACAGTAATTCTCAAACACGCCAAGTCAGGAAGTACAACCTGTACAAAAATATACCACACTAAAGTATAGATTACTGTATAAAAGTTACTGAAATTATTTACTGTTAAAACTTTTCCATGATGTTCTTTACACAGCTACCATTCAAATTCTCAATTATGATAAATTACAAGATATATGGTATATAAATTCTTAAAGGCTTTCTTCTAACTATAAAGTTTATTAGAAAAGTTGGTACTTCATAGTCAAATTAAATTCCAGAATATTTTTCTACAAACCACATTAACAAAAGTTACTGTCTTGTTGGGTCTCACAAACAATCTTTTTCCACATGATTTAACTAAAAAAGAAACTACAACATTACAATTATGCATAATGCAAGTGATACATGTATTATAATTCTAAATACACCACCTTTTTATAAACAAATGGATCATCATCATAAATTGGGTTGATTCCATTCACAGGAACTGTCTTGGTTCGAAACTTTCGTCGAACGGTGTCTGCAGGAAGCCCATACATATCCACTTCCACATAAGTTCCCACTCTTTTGTCTGTTAGGAACTGACCAGAAATTATCTAGAAATAAATGAAACCCATTTTTTAGCTAAAGCTTTTAAACTCAATGTACAAACACTGCACCCTTTTTTTTTTTTCAGGCACCTGGAAAATGAAAGATAATTTATTTTTCATATTTCAATTATCATGCAATTTTGCAGTTTGTTAAGACTCTCTTACAACTAGTTAGATCTTTAGCAGGTCAAAAACTTCCTCCAGCTTTCTTGGCACAAGCAGATAAAAATGATGACATGTGGAGAGGGCTTTCCAATACACTCTAACATCAATAAAACAATAATCATATATGCTAACAAATTCCTTTTCCCTGTCAGCCCCAGATCTCGAGCACAGGCCAGGTAGATCATTCAGCACCGGATTAGTGAAAGCAGATTTTCTCTGAGTACTCTAGTTTCCCCCTGTATCAAAATTAACCAGGGCATTGGGTAAAGTTACCCCAACCTCCCTGAAAAGGGCCATTTCTGTTCCAAGTCCATTAGATTCAGTTGTAGGTCTAATTATCACGTTAATAGCACAGTTGATTAAATTCCAATATCAATACTATGTAACTATCAACAACTGCTAAACAGGAACTTGTATGCTTTGTTCTGCCTTTCCTCTCCATGTTCTCTTATCTCAACTACTCACTTCCAGCTGACGCCATCAAAACATGTGTCAATAAACACACATGCTCCTGTTCTGCCAAATGAGTGGCTTCTTCATGGCTTTCTTTCTCGGCTTTGGTCATCTCCCACCATGTCTTCACTTACCCCCAACAATGTACTCTATTTAACTTTAGTCTAGAGGCAAATTCCCATCCAAATGTGGCTTTAACAATTTATCTAGCATGGGGTGAAGAGAAACAAAATTTTCTGAGCATATTGGGTTGTATTTCAGGTCCCAAAAATCTTTTTGAGGCTTGAGATATAGTAAACCTAAATTCCTGCCACAAATTTGTTGCTTGGACAAGGTGCCAGTCTATCACAGGTTAACCACCCAGATAACAGTTTGTACCCATAAACAGCTAGGTACATTTAAAAACTTGTAGTAAAGTGTCTTGCTTATAACAGGCATATCACGAGCAAGCCTTGACTTTGCAATGAACTGACTCCAAGTCCAAAGTGCAAAGCCACTGAGCCACATTGCCCCTAGGTCTTCAGTAGATTGTACTTGATTAAGGAGCATTCTTCTGTAAAGAAAGAATAACATCACAAGAGTTAAAAGTAAAAAATAAAATAGTAACTTCCTGGATGAACTGTTTTAGAACTACACCGAATATTTCTTCAAATTTAATATAAACCTTTGAGAACTCTTTTGTAAATTGTTTAGCAAATAATTCTCCAGAATAAGGCATGAAGATCATTTTATATCTATCAATATCTTAGAACAGCCCACAATTTGTCAAAAGTATTACAAATTCTCTTACACAACTTTTATTGGTGACTCTGTGATCTTACTTATACCCAGCTTTATTCAATATACTAAAATAAAATGAAGCTATGAAGTGCACTATATGCATTGTGAAGCTATAGTGTTCACTATGTGTTTTGAAGCTACAATGTACCCCAGTGGTTAGCAAACTATGACTCGTGGATCACCAAGTGACCCGTGGCAATGATTTGGCTGACCCAACAAAAGTTAGTTTTACAATTGCAGCCTGTGAGGGTGCAATCACTGCTCAGTTCAAATTTCTCTGCTATGTGAGAAGAACAAAGATATTAAAGGAAAGAGTGAAAAAAGTCATGGCTACAGAGTAATTTAAGATCAATTTTAAGCATAATCAGTCAAGAACTGTTTATTTTTTGTTTTTAAATGTACAGTACAAAGGAAGTCATTAAATTATGTGTTGCAAAATCAGTCAAGAACTGTTTATTATCTGTTGTTAAATGTATTCAGTGACTGAATCATCTTGTTTGTTTTTTGAAAATAATTTATTTTGTTTGTTGTATGTAAATATACATATACATTTAAATACATGTACTGGTATTAAGAATTATATGAGTATCACTGACCTAACAGAATGCTAAATTGAAAAAAATATATATATAAATGACCTGCAATCAAAAAAGGTTGTTTTGAAGTTACACTGTGCAGTATATGTATTGTGAAGCTACTATGTGTACCATATATGTTGTGATGTTGTTATGTGTAATATGTGTTGTGAAGCTATGATGTACACTACATATTGTGAAGCTATCAATTAAACACAACGACGTGAAACCCTATAATCCGAGTGCTTTCAAAAGGTGGACCTTTCTTCTTCAGGGACAAATTGAAGAAGAAAGGTTCATCTTTTGAAAGTGCTCAGGTTATTGGGTTTTGTATCTTTGTGTTAAATTGCAATCGTGAATCTATGTGTTTTCCTAACCTCATGAATATTGTGAAATTGTGATGTGCATTACATATTGTGAGGCTATGATGTGCATAATATATTGTGAAGTTATGATGTGCATTATGTGTTGTGAATCTAGGAACAGCACTACATATTGTGAAGCTATGATGTGCACTGTATGAGTGGTGAAGCTCCAATGTGCACTATATGTGTTTTGAGGCTATGAAGTACACCATATGTCTTATGATGCTATGATGTACAATATATGTGTTTTCAGCAATAACGTTATGAGGTGCACTATATGTTTGTTAAGCTATGAAGTGTAATATATGTGTTGTGAAGCTCTGATGTTCAGTGTGTGCTGTGAAGCTACAATGTGTAGTATATATGTTGTGAAGCTATGATGTGCACTGCATGAGTGGCAAAGCTCCAATGTGCACTATATGTGTTTTGAGGCTATGAAGTACACCATATGTCTTATGATGCTATGATGTACAATATATGTGTTTTCAGCAATAACGTTATGAGGTGCACTATATGTTTGTTAAGCTATGAAGTGTAGTATGTGTGTTGTGAAGCTACAATGTGTAGCATATTTGTTGTGAATATATGATGTACACTATATATGTGTTGTGAAGCTATAAAGTCCACTCTGTTGTGAATAAAGTACTGTTTCGATTTTCTAAAATTAGATCTTGTTGAAATTGCACTTATTGTTAAATAAATTTTAATACTTAGAAAAATTGAAACTCACTAAAATTGTTACATTTTAATTCAGAAATTAAGAAATGTGCATAAGCTAAAAAATATACAAGATTATAAGTAATCTAGTTCACCTTAACTGATACTGTTCCAGCTATAATACCATCTACGGTTGACTCTGTAAATGGATCAAATTTCCTATCTTTTCTTCTCATAAAGTCAGGTTTCAGGAGGTAGCCACTGCGAGCATTGTACTCAAAGATGCCCAGATTTAATTGCATTCCCAGATCTAAAAGACAATTCAAAGACTAACATGAAATTTGAATAGTATACACTACATGTTCTACTATTAATATCTTTTACAGTTAGGATATATTTTGTACTACTATCAAATATAGAAGTCCTTAATTCTAAGCAGAAGACCAAAAAATGTTTATTAAATTCTAATTTTATTCTATCAAGCATTTATATCTTTCAGTTATTCTCAACCCCAATCAAGGCCTAAGATACTTTTAGGTTTAGAATCAGCATAGTAAAAGTGATCACTCAATTTCAGATCAGTTCTTATCTTCTACCACTTAAAAAATTTCTATTAGAGTGAAAACAAAAGGATCATTTACAAACAGTCTTACCTAATGTTTGGAAGTTTAGAGCTACCATCTGACAACCAGCATTCCAAAAAACCTGTGTACATTAAAGAATCAAGTCAGATGATAAAAACAAAAATATATAATTTATAATAACTGTTTTATACTTCTAGTAAACAATGAAAGGTTATCAAAATGTTTCAACATTTTCATAAGTAAAAAAAAAGTTTGGGGTGGGTAAAAAAAAAAGAAGAAGAGACAGCAACAAAGTTTAGGATGAATCTATGGCAACTCACTCAATGATTAACACCTATTTACTGACTAACAAAAACGATAAATTGATAGACAAAAAAAACAATTCATTAAAAAAATTCTATCATTTTACCTGAGGCATATAATTACTGGAGTCTACTCGTGTCCCTCGGGGATAGATTCTGCTCAGTTGGCGTTTATTGTAACTGTATTGCAATTCAAGGAAATGAAATGATTGTAAGATAAAGTATTATAATTTGAAGTACAAAAGTCTAAACAAGACTTTGAAAAATATCAGTAAAGACTTTTAAATGGGTAAACCATGAGCACCATATTAAAATTGCATATAGCTGAAATTAGGTCCACTTGACACTTTCTATTACAAAATTTTTCTTAACATCATATACAATTGCAAGTTGTTTTGGTCCAATGTGATAAAAACCACAAACACTTCTGTTTGAAATGTGCAACGGACTATTTACGATGAATATGATAAAAATGCATGCAAACAAATGTGATTTTCATCAAAACTGTTAAGGCTAGAGATCTTCCTTAACTCATCAGCTTATTTTACACCACAAAACTACAGTTACACTTAAGTGGATGATTTTGTAGATCATTTATTAATTAATGCCGATGGTTTTGAACTAAATAAGACTTTATAGTAAAGAACAGACAGTAACAGCTGTGGTCCATAACTATTCCTTCTCAACAAATTCTACATCTGAAAGGATACTTCACAAACTCCACTGGGTGTTCTTTCAATAAACTTGTAGCCTGTGTTTCCACAAACGAAGAAACTTCATAGCTTCTGTTTTTTCCTGCATTCAAATTTCAAGATAGCAATATAGGAAGACCTACCAAATTCTCTACCAGTCTTTATGACTAATATATTTGTTAATACCAGGTGACTATGTGAGTCAAATTCATTTTATATTGTATTGGTTTGAAAGAAACTACATTATTTAGTCACACCTTAATTTCCTGAATATATGTACAGTAAGAAAACAACTCAAACTTCCTACATGTATATGTACCATGTATGAACACAGAGTAACTTACAATTCAGCAACTTTACTCTTTGACTATTCTGATGTCTCATCAGAAAATTATAATCTATAGAAATAACCTACCTAAAAACTCTAACAATGTTAATCTAAGTTTGTAAATCAGAAGACTCTTTTATATGGAATTTTCTTTCATCATTAGCCCTAGCTACATTACAATCCTCTAGGACAAGTTCAGCTATACTAGATTTGGTGGGTGATTTGAAATTAGAGCATTCTTTTATGTGTGTTATTAGTTTCCTTTGGGTAGAGCCAATATAAACTGTAACACAGAAATATGGTCCTTAAATCTGAAGAAAAAGATTGTAGGTAATGATTAGGTTTCAAAACACACCTTAATTTTACTTATGGGTATACCCTATGAATGACTTGTTTTAGTTCATTGTCAATAATTATAAAACATCAACATGAACACAAACTTCCCTTTTTGCACTATAATTTTCAGCATAGATGAAAAGTTCCAAAGGAATATATTGTTACAACAGCGGACGTCACGTGACGCTGGGAGCATGCTCGCTGGAGTTTCTGGAAGGATCATGAATTTTCCTGGCAACTCTAGTTTGTTTGAGGTGCCCTCTTTTTTAGTATATAAGCCTGGGGAGAAAATCCAGTGCGATTGAAGAGATATAGGCAGATAGATTGAAGATAGAGATAATTGAATCAAGTGAACAGTAGACACTGTAAGTAAAGTGTAGTGAGTCACTGTGATTTATACCATGTGTTATAAAGGTTGTTAAGTTTAAAGTGACTGTGGAAATTCTGTATCTTACAAA
>NW_013667137.1:258479-268697 GCF_000517525.1 Limulus polyphemus
TTAATTAAGAAAAGACTTGTATCTCTGAAGTTCCTCGGAAAGAATTTATACTGGAAATTAACAAACGTGCAGATATGCAACAATATATATATATAAATAATAGGAGGTGACATTTAGGTTCTACTTTATTCTTGGAGAAACCAGATGATGTGATATTTAACTTGCCTAAACATGTTCTGAATGATGTTGGGAAAAAAGTATCAGCTTGGGGTTTAAAGCTCAGTATTTCTAATATCATTAATTTAAGGATTATTTTGGTCAACTTGAACAGTTTTCAGAAGCATTATCACATCAAATGATTTGAAATAACTCAAATTAGTGGTACAGCTCTCACTTGTTTTAATAATTATAATAAGGAATATTAACATTTTTCAAGTTTAAATGCTGAAGAATTTAGAACTTTAAAAAATAAAAGTAGAATGATTTATAAGTTGGATAATTTTTTTTTTAATTCCACCATAAAACCAGTAAAGCACGGTTATAAGCTCAAATGTTAGACCCAATCAGTCTTAAGAGACATCCTAGTGTTGTAATTTCTGGATAAGGATGATTACATGAAGAAACTGTCTGTGATAGCTCTATATTAGTGAAATTGGATCATGATCCTACGGATAAAAGGGAAAATTCTTAGTGGAAAACATTTTCTGGACATTAGAGCACCAGGTAGCCATCATTCAAGAAGGATGTCTCTTAAGACTGATTGGGTCTAACATTTGAGCTTATAACCATGCCTTACTGGTTTTATGGTGGAATTAAAAAAAATGTACCCCAAATGAATATATTCTGAAAGATAGTTTCAAATTTTCCCAAGAAATTTAACAGTAATGTGCATTGTACAAGCTTCAATATTGAGTCTTTGTATACTAATATATTACTTGAAGAAACAATACAACTAAGTGTTGAACTGGTGTTTAAAGACAACTCCAGTGCAATGTCTGTACCAAAATCAGTTTTCCTGAAACTGATGGATTTTGCTACCAAAGATTCATTTATGATCAGATTGATGGACTCACTATGGGTTTGAGACTTTCACCATCCTTAGTCAACTTCTTTCTGTATCATTACAAAAACCAATGAATGGAAAATTGCCCTCAACAGTTCAAACCTTTCTACTACTTCAAATGTAGATGATACCTTTACTATTTTTAGAATTTCTGATCAAGCCTTCCAATTTTTACAGTAGACATAACAGCATAAAATTTACTGTTGAACATCAACAAGATCACAAACTTTCCTTTTGGACACTCTAATTTGCAACAAAAATGAAGAGTTCCAGAGTGGAATATATCATAAGAAAACTTACTTACATTGTACATTTAAACTATCTAGTGCATACAAAGGTATGCATATAGAATTTGTTAACACCATGGATTTTTTGTGTAAAAATATGTTTCCCATTGAAATGATTGACAAAATACTTTGTGAACAAGAGAAACATGTGTAATATTATTCCAATTGATGTGTCTAAATACTCTGTTTTTATTGGTTTACCTTTTATGGGTAAATATTCCTTAGTTCTTAAGAATGAACTGTGACAGGCCATTTATAGGGTATACCCACAAGTATAATTAAGGTGTGTTTTCAAATCTAATTGAAACTACAATCTGTTTTCATATTTAAGACCATATTCCTACATTACAGTCATTTTTAGTTTTTACAAATTTACTTGTCCTTGCTGTCAGCAAGGTTATATTGGCTCTACCAGAAGGAAATTAATAACACTTATAAAAAACGCTCTAATTTCAGATCACCCACTGAATCTAGTATAGCTAGCATAGTAGAAGACTGTGACATAGTCATCATGTCCAATTTGTTTAAGATCCTAGCTAGGGCCAATGATGAATGAAACTTCTGTATAAAAGGGTCTTCTGATTCACAAACTGAGGCCTAAGATCAAGTTGTTCAGTTGTCAGGTATATTACTTTTAAGTCTTTAAAATGTAAAGTTTAGAAATAACCTTCCCAGGTAGAGAGAAGATTAACAACCTTCAATGTCAATTTTATAATATTTTTATGCTTCAAACACTTACAGATTTAAGTTACTAAATGTAATACATCATAATGAGATTTTTTAAAACAATTACACATTTTTACAGACTTATCACCACTTTTATTGATATTAAGCATATATATAATTTGGGAACAAACTAACAATACCAAGCTCTTCCTATTTCATTTAATGTAGATAACCACAGCATGATGAATAAATGAAATAGTATGAAAAATCATGACTAGTAACACTAAACCAACTCTTTTGGGAAGATAATTAACAGTACAAGTTTATCTGTGTGATTTAAATAAAAAATCTAAGAATTTTGTATTAGCTAAAAATATATCATGACAACAATAATTACAAAAGAAATATAATATTCTCACTCTCAGCAAACTCAAATGAGTGAAATCGAACTGGCTGTATGTAATTGACTAATGCAGACATTTCAGCTCCAGCTTCTGATTCCTTAGCAGCTGTTCCCTGAAATTTTCTCAATATATATTAGACATCTTTATATCTTTAAGACTATTATTAAACCATGTGTCAATTAATTAATTAATTAACTAAGTTTAATAACTTGTGTACTAAACATACATATAATACAGTATATGATGATGTCATGCTTTGAATGTGTCAGGGTTTTATATATGTGTAGGCTGGGATTCTTCTACAGTAGGTGTCTGTGATTTGTTGGCAATAAATTTGAATAATAAACGGAGAGCACATAATCCACTTGTTTTAAAATAATATATTCAAAACAAGTCAAAGTATGTACAAGATTCTTTACACTATAGAATATCACAGTTGTATCTAAAACTCTTTTCTTGTCAAAAGTCCACTCAGGTTGATTCAATTACTTTAGAATCCAATTGACAAGCCAAACTACTTTTCTCTACTTTGTTTCTTACTGTAAAATCTGTGATAGATTCACTTACGTTACCCTGTGGGTTATCACAGTTGTATCCAGAACTTTAAATATTTGTCTCCTTTTCATAAAAGTCCACACAGATGGGTTCAATTACTTTAGAACACCCTTTGATAAGACAAATTATTCTCCTTATGTCTATTAAACTGTGAAACTCACTTTAGAATATCACCTGTTAAGGCTAATCACTCACACACAGGCTAACTTCACATTTTCTCGCATTTTTCTGACTGAACTTTTTCACTTCACTTAACTTGTTCTCTCTCTCTGTCACCTATATATATACCTCATTCACTGAGGGCTTGAACTTTCTATAAACTACACGAGTGACATTATAATGTAGCAACACTCATTTGGTGAGAAAAATACCAAAGGTTTGAGTAATGGGAGGGCAGCAATATTACTAAAGCCTAATACAGCATTCAACTGCATATACACAATGTATGAATCGTACAGAGTTATATAATCAAATTTGTCATAACTATTGCTTTAAAAATAATTACTTTTAACTCTCTTGTTATGAAAAGTAAATAATAATTAACTACTCAACCACTAAACAAACCAAATAATGACTCTTAAACCAAAGTCTTGTATATCCAACAGACTGGTGAATCACTAGGATATGATTTACCCACAATGTCCTAATGCTGGAGGCACTATACAAGATCACTAGAGTGTGAGTTACCCATAAGGTTTTAATGTTGGAGGCACTACACCAAATCACTAGTGTGTGATTTACCTAAAAGATCTAAATATTGGAGGCACTACACAAGATCATAATTTCCACTGGTTGGTTCTCCATTATGCTTTTCACTGAAAAGCTAATGGAGTTAAAACTGATTTACAACATCAGGTTTCAGACGATTTTTTTATTTGTTTCTGTCATGTCCCCTAGTAGGATAATAGTACGTATAGGGACTTACAATGTTAAAATCTGGGGTTTGATTCCCCATGGTAGACACAGCAGGTAGCCCAATGTGGCTTTGCTAAAATAATAAATAAACAATTTATTTCATGTGTCTGAGCTTCAACAACATGTGGGACCAAAGCTTATCTAACATACATTAAAATCTTGATTAATGCATCCAATGGTAAAATTTTCAAAACAATATTAGAAAATTGAACTCAAAATAAATCAGTTAGCTGATTAATGTTTACTGAAAATATTAATGGAACAATGTTAAGAAATTTATGTATAATAAGGAATGAATACTTTTATAGTATAAACATATTCATATCCAAGAGAAGCCATTCTCTAAATTACAAGTGGATTTAAACTTATCTTCTACTGAATTTACAAATAGTATTGTTAATATGCATATGATTTGACCCTTATTACATGTACATTTTAAATTGTATTATACTGAAAATTATATATGAAGTTGTATCTTTGTTTGTTTTTAGTTCTTATAGACTTGAATCTTTAAAAAATTTACGAAAAATAAATTATATTCTAAAACAGTTATGGCAATAAAAATATATTTGTTATATATCTATATATATTGTTACGACAGCGGAAGTCACGTGATGCTGGTAACACGTAATGAGTTCTAGAAAGATTGGGGGACATCACGAATAATCCAGTATTTGCTAGGTGCCCTCTATTCTTGTATATAAGTGCACCAGACAATTATTCGGAATTGAATTGCAGACAGGCAGAGATAGAGACAGACAATTGAGTCAAGCGCGGTAGTAAATAAAGTGCGCGAATCGTTCATTGTGAATTATAGTGTGTGTTTAAGTTAAACTGATTGTAGAAATTAAGTGTATTGCAAAGTTGTATTGAGAAAGAATAAACTAGTTTTATTTAAGAAAGGACTTGTATAGCTGTTTTTTGGAAGGAATTTTTACGGGAAAATAACAAACGACCAGAGACGTAACACGTTTTGCCACAGTAATCTTACATTTATGACTGGGATAACTACTTTTAATTAAACTTGCTACATTGGAATAGTTTTTGAATATTTTTAAGTTATGTAACAAACATTTAATTTAAACAAAGTCTTAAGCCCATACTTTCAACTACGTTGAATAAGAGCTAGTGAAAAATTATATTGTACACAGCTGTAAACACATAATATGA
Source organism: Limulus polyphemus (assembly GCF_000517525.1). NCBI lineage: Eukaryota > Metazoa > Arthropoda > Merostomata > Xiphosura > Limulidae > Limulus > Limulus polyphemus. The sequence continues at coordinate 263,480 of NW_013667137.1, forward strand.
ACTGTAACTTACATTATTTTTTTTAGGTTTAAATATAGTTTATAGTGTTTGAAACACACAACCAGTACCTCATTCTGGTCCTCTGAATAGACCTCAAGAGTTTCCTCTTCTTCACTTCCTGAGTCTGTATCAGAGTCTTCAATATCACAACTTAAACCCTGCAGTTTTGGAGAAAGTCCTGCTATTTCATTCACTACCCCCTCTTTTAGGTCCACCTCTCCAGCTATAGTTAAAGTAATGGTCTCACTATGGCTTTCTATACTGTTGGAAGCTGCTAATATGTGCTGTGTCTTCTCTGGGGTTCGAGAAGGCAGGGACACTTCATCACTGTTCCCTTGTACTACAGTCCCACCAGTCTTGTAAGCAGCTAAGGGTATGTAAAAAACAAAACAAAAACACTCCTATATACTCATAGATTGAGTTTATTTGCTAAGGTTAGAAAAGTTTGTCTAGTTACCATGGTTTGATGTTAAAGCCAGAAAAGCTAGTCTAGATACTATGATCAGTTGCTAAGGTTATAAACGCTTGACTAATTACCATGTTATGCTGCTAAGGATAGAAAACCTTGTGTAGTTATTAAAAGCCTGTTTAGATACTATGGTCTGTTGCTAAGGTTTAAAAAACTTGTCCAGATACGATGATCTGTTGTTAAGGTTTTAAAAGCTTGTCCAGATACTATGGTCTGTTGCTAAGTCTAGAAAAGCTTGTCTACCTAATCGGTTCTGTTGTTAAAGTTAAAAAAGCTTGTCTAGCTAGTATGTTCTGTTAGAAAAACCTGTCTAGCTATTATGTTCTGTTGCTAAGGTTAGAAAAGCTTATTTAGTTATTGTGGTCTGTTGCTAAAATTACAAAAGATTAGGAAATATGAGGCATAGTATTGATCTTAACTCTCTGATTTCTATAAGTTAAGAATGTTTTATCTTTCTTCTAACAAATATGATAAAGGTGAGTGGAGACATCATTAAATTTCACATAAAACTTGCATTAAATTAATGGTTTATTATGATGATCAAGTGGTCTTGGTCCACAACTAATTTAAGAAAACATTTCACCTCTGGAATAATGTTTTTTCTTGTTCTTGATTATGATCTTCTTCAGCAGTTGATTAGCAGAAGGTAATGCCTGTCCTGGCTTTACCTGTGTTGATAAACATGGGCATCATAAAATGAACCATGCATAACAAAATGTCATTAGCATAAAATACAACATCCTTAATGAAAGTGATCCTCTCCAAAAACAAACATACAGCTTAATAAAATATACTACATCTAAGTATTTCCTTGGATTTGAATTTATCTCCAATAAACTAATTTTTTTCCATTTTCCAATTCACTGAAAATAAAATTTCCAAAGCCCACCAGAAACTCCCACAATTTTTAAGAAGGTTTTCGTGGGTTATAATATAAAATCTGACACAACTCTAATATTTGTTTTCTTCAAGTTTTTTATGTTCTGATTTGTTTTACAAAGTTTTTTTTTTAATTCTACAGCAAGGTGCATATATAATTCTTCATATCATCCTGAAAGTATCCTTGTGACAGAAATCCTGTAATACAAAATAACTTTTGTAATACTTTTGGTCTGGCTTTACAAGAGCATCATAAGTAAATTGGATAGTTGACTTCAAGCAGTTAGTAGCCAAACAAAGCACAACCATGCTGATATTCAAATAAAGCAAAAACAGTGATTCAGTGTCACATAGATCTTAGAGAACAATATAATAGAATGTTATGAGTCAGATGTTTGTAGTGAACTCTTGCACTGAACTTAGTTGTAGCTCCTAACAGGATATACAGCCCAGATTTTGGTTGTAAGATGTCTTAATGAACTTATAAAGCTCTAATAAGTTTTGTTGTTACAAATCTTTAATGAGAGAAATATATTTTTCAATAACTAAATGCACATAAGTTAGACTCAAATCGAAGATGTTCCCCATAAGTAACGAACTTGTTATTTTATATTGTTTTAGAGAATCATTAAACCTCAGTGTCATACTTTATAATATTATGCTACATGCCTTATTTATTATAAGGTAAATATAGTATTGGTGTGTGATGTTTTTATTACAGCTGGAACAAAAAGCAACATTTTGTCAACCACCAGAACTTCAGACACCATTCCTAACTAGTGTGCAGAATTCATATTCATTTGGAGTTTCTTGTTTGCAGTAGATTTAGTGAGCATTTACGTGTTACAACAGTGTTTTAAAATGGTGATCACATGCACTGTTATGTTGGTCATATTATGTGCTGTATTCACTTCCAAATACAACTGTTGATAGACTTTGATGTCTTTGAAACAGTCTTTCATAACCCTCTTTATATAAGCACACATGTCACAACCTTTTACAGTTACTTTTGAAACTTAATTAAACTACTATATTATCAATGTATATCAATCAACTTGGCATGCAAATGTAGTTAATAAATTAAACTTTAATATCATATAAATTTTATTTTCTTAATTACAAAAGAGATACTTAAATAAATTCGCAATCTTCACTTCTCTATATCGTGATGCTTGTTTACTCTGAATTGCCAATTTAGATATCCTTTTTACCCCTATTTGAGCTTTTGAGTTTTAATGCAAATTACTAAAACATATCTAACCTTATATTCTCCATTATTCCTGATTTACAGAGATATAAACCAGAAAGTCATACTCGCATGCCATGCCCTCCAATCACGTACCGGACATACTGTCTTTCACAAAATGTCAATAATTCTCTGACCTTTGATCTTAGATTACTTATAACCAACACAAAGAGATGATTTTACTTTACTGAATTACATAATAGGCTAGTTTGTTCTCATGATAGCTTTTGAGTTATTTGGCGTACAGATTCAGAGTTTCTATTGCCGAGTTCACCTTGATCAAATAAGGGAAATACTTTCCTACACTTTGTTAGAAAAACAGTTAAATTACAATAGTTATAGGACATTGCATTCTTTTTTTTATGTTATTATTTTGTGCTCCTAGCTGAATATTTTAAATAAATAAAAACTTAGTAAAGTACCCTATCAACAGAACCCATATGTAAGTACTAAATTTCATGTTTATATGTATATTTATTTACTTATTGTTGTAAAAGTACCTAAAATGTAAAAAAAATTGAAACATATTAGGGTAGATAAGAAAAATGAAAAACATAAAAAAAATAATTTCTTAGTGAGGTATGAATGAGAATTTCACAAGTATTATGCAATTAAATAGCTTGTTTTACTGTAACTTGAAATACTGCTTGACAGTTGTTTATAGCTTTATTATGCATGTTTAGTAGTTAGACAAGGTTTGAAGAGCAATAAAACGATAGAATTAAATAAAAACAAATGTAAACTGTTATGCCTAAAGTTCTTTAGGATAAATAATTGTAGTTTTCTGTTACAATCTACAATCATTCTAGAAAGAAAAAAGGGTAATTTAAATTTATTTCGTCTTTTTTGTGGTTGTCACAAGGTTGGCAAAATGGACAGAGCCTATATAGTGTTACGGTAGAGTAAATAACAAATAAAATATAAAGTTTTACTCCAAAAAACTTTTGGTAGTTCATTTAGGAAGTTCTAGAGATTATAAAAATAAAATCTGAAAACAGTATGATGAAAACAAAAAAATGATTCTTAGCAGAAAAATCACCTTTCACTCAAACTGACTTTAGAAATTGACAGACAAATCTTTAGTATAAATAATTCCTTAAAAAAATCTGAGTTTTTATGCACAAAAAGACTTGTAATATTTTCTAAAGACTTGCCATATTTCACAAATATACACTTACTATATTAAAAGCTATAATATGCATAGTTCCCTGGTTATACGGTGGTTAAAAGGTCAGTCAAAATGACCAAACCCATATAAAGAGAGTTAACAGTGCTCATGTTCATTTGGTTTCTGCTACCATGTCCATTTAAAAGTCAGAGAGATCCTTGCTGTTATCTGTTGTCTTGTATATTAACCATGAAAAAACATGCTGGTATTTGCTTTCTTAGTGACTGGCCAATTCTTTAGTAGGTTTAACTTATGACTCTTTGTAAATGTCAAATATTGAATTACATATACATGTGTGAGAGAATGAAGTTTAATGAATATATATACCTAACAATAGTTAAGTATGATTTTCTATGTGGATGTAAGAAAATCCTTATTTTCAAAATTTCAAAAGAATCACGGTGGTATATGAAAGTCCTTTGTGTTACTTGTAGTTCTTGAGTTATAGAATAGAAATAGAAAAGGGTCATAATTCAAGGTGAAGTGGATAGCCCAAATACCTGGTTTAAGGTTTGCACAGGAACAAAGCTAAGAATGAAATGTAATTAATTCAAAAGACTTTTGTGATTGCTAAATTAAAGCTGATATTAATTCAACACTACAGTAGCAGAAACCCATAAAACATTTGCAGTCAAATTAGTATCTTTATTGCAATAGTATTTCTTTAAATACAGGAATTCTAGATTAATACAAAAGAATTCTAATCACAGACACCAAAATCTACAAGTCCACTTATCTTAGGCCTAACATTAGTTAACCTTTATTAAGTAAGGCCTATATTCAATAAAGAGATAAACTAACACTGTATCTTGTGTACACTTTTTGCTTTAGTTTAGTTAGAGCTAAACTTAATGGTACCTAATACTTTAAGTAGAAATGAATAAAAACCCTATAACCCAAGTGCTTCTGAAAGGTCCACTTTCGAAAGCATTGAAGTTATAGGGTTTTTATTCATTTCTGTCAAACATACGTGTTTTTCTGACATAATGAATAATACTTTAAGTAAATAAACTTATAATGTTATTTTATGCCATAATGTTAGGTCATTTTAAAAACTTTAATAAGCTTTTAATATGTTGTACAAAATGCCTACTAAAATATACTTACATCTGTTGAAATGAAGAGCACGTGTATGTGCATTTAGAAAGTAAGATGTTTGTGGATTTTCAGAACAGACAAAACTGAGCATTATTATAATAGATTCTCTGATTTGGTGTACTTTTCTCCCTTTATTATATGAACTTGTTATTCTTGAAGTTTTATGCAATTTATTTATTTTTTTGGTTTTGCCATGTGCATATACATTTTTAGAACAACAAAGAAACAGAAATAGTGAGCTAAAGGTCTTATATGTCTAAACTACAAACACTTTAAACAAAGTATATTCTTCTCTCAGCTGGAAAAATGAAGAATGACCAGATCTGAGCAAGTTTTAGTTGTAAAACATACTATACAC
>NW_013667137.1:269718-273879 GCF_000517525.1 Limulus polyphemus
ATTAAACCTTATTTTCAATAAGCAATCCTGAAAAATATTTGGGGGTGCTTAACTTTTTTCCAGGTGTATATTTTAATTCCACGCTTTTCACCTAGCATGAACTAAATACTGAAATTTACTCACTTTCCTTGAAAACTAAAATATTTTTATAATTAATTTGTTTAAAATCTCAAAACCATGTGTAACATTAGGAAGTAAAAGAAAGAAAGTGGTTTAAAAAGAAAAAGATACAATCCAAACAACATTTGAGTCTAAAATTAACTATCAATACATATTAGCTCTGTTTTAAGATTCTGTGGTATAAACATAGAATGGTGAATACAACAGTTAGTACTTACAGGATGGGTTGGTAAAGGTTCTGTTAATAGCATATCACCCAAAATTTTCCTGCAGTAAGTTGCCATTTTGACTTGTTGTTTTGTTCTAAGAAAATAAAAAACAATAACAATAGACTTTAAATCTGCAAATACTAAAATAATAATGTATATGTATTTTAACCAAAATATTTCTTGGTTATCAAAAACCAATTAACCTCAAATACAGCTGAGAAGTATTTTTAAACTTAATTGTCACCAACATTTTTTTTCAGATATTTAAGGGCCATATTCCTGCATTAAAGTCCTCAAATTAAATTTATAAAGTTACTTTTCTTTGCTATCAGCAAGGCTATATTAAGTACACTAAAAGAAAATTAACTTGTACAAAAGAATATGGAAGTTTGAGATCCCTGACTAGTGTGTACTTGAACACGCTCTAGGTGAATGTGGCATATAATCCATTCAAACTATTTTAAGATCTTAACAGGTGCCAATGATGAACAGAGCGTCTGTATAAGAGAGTTTGCTCATTCACAAACTGAGACTAGTAATTAAACCAGTAGGCTTAGTATGCAAGTTACTTCTAATATTATAAAATGTATTCATCATTTAAAAAATGTGCACACACACACATACATATATATATATGTATATATATAAAAGGTTCATATTATTAATATTAAGGAATTATGATATTCTACCTTCACATAAAACTCCTCACAGAAAGAAAATTTAATCATATCATGAATTTTTAAAGAAATTAAACTTACGAACAATGGTTTTCAAAAGACAAGATTACTGGAAAACACGATGTCTTGAAAGCACTCTCTGCAATCGCTTCTATGACTTCCTGAAAACAAAACTTGGAAATAGTATATAATCACTCCAACAAAATTAATCAAGATCTGCAGCTCAAATAAAAAACATAATAGAACTGCTACAGCAATAAGGCCAACTATCTTCTTAACATGGTTAAGTCAAGGAATGTCTGTACAATTCAGGCTTAAAATAAATAATACATTGTGACTTTTGTATTTCTAATACTGAAAAAATGTTCACAAATGTTTTATTATGCACTATATTACTCATAAAATAATGCTGAATGAATTACATTATTGTGAGACTGCATCAGTGCTGATACAAGACAACAAAGATATATTGTATTCAGTAATAGCAGGCTTAATTCTAGTATGAACAGAACAAAACAAAGATGTAATTTCAGAAATATGTAAAAACTGACAAGTTACCTTTAGCAAGATTTCTGTAACCACAGTATAACCATGAGTTATAATTGGTTCTTCATCTGAATTTCTTCCATTCCAACAATCCAGCTCCACACACCGACATCCCGTCAGCAGACACTGGCGATAAATTTCTACTGATGATTTCCCTGTCAATTGATGGCCTACAAAAAAAAATAGAATAAAAATGGATCAACTGAAATTTTCCAAAGCTGAAGTGAAATTTCATGCCTATATTTTTTTTACCAAGAAACAAAACTTATTCTTCTTAATTATTAAGCTAGTTTAAAATCTGGTAAAAAAATTAGAATATAAATATGTGTGAAAAATAAAAAATTATGGTATTACAGTTAAAATGTCATCTAAGGCTATGAATAAAATATTCACATAAAAGAGTACTTTCATAATCAAGTTGAAAAGTTTTGTTTTGTCTTCATATACCTACATATATTCTCACATTTATAAATATTGTACAACAGTTATGTTAATTCTAACACTTAAAGAAAAGAGAGAGAGTAAAAACAGCAGCTATATACTTTGGATGAAATTTTACAAAATATCCAGTCAACAAAAACAATACGTGACAGACAAATAAAATGCCTTAAACTCATATTTTTTCATTTTAGTGTAGAGATATGCAGATGATCTTTGAACTTAAGAGATACACTTGAACAATCAAGTTTAATAACTATATTATAACCATTTTTAGTAAAATTGCAATAATGTTTTCTTTTCTTAAATTTTGAAGATATTATCATAAACTAGTGTATGTTTTTCTAATGTAAACATGTGTGGGCCCTACTTTCTTCCTGCAGATAATACTCTTACTAAGGTACATCTTACCATATTTCCCACCAAGTGTAACTGGTTATATTTATATGACTCTTATGTGTAATGTTTTTTCTATGTGAATATTGTTATATAAATCATTTTGAACATGATATCATAATCATAATTCACATGATTAATATATATATAACAAAATACTAACTTACTTAGCTGTCTCAATATATAATGTACAGAAGGAGGTGACCATCCATATGCCAAAAGCACAGTTGATAAATTCGATGACAAGGAACCCACTTTGAGACTAATAATGGCTGGAGACGGTTTGAATGGGTAATGAAGAAAAACTTTAATATAAGTTTAACATAACAGCAAATGTACAATGTTTCGACAAGGTACCTGATGATGACAAAACCTTCTCAAAACGTTGTACATTTTGTCAGTTATGTTAAACTTATATTAAAGTTTTTCTTCATTACCCATAAAGCCGTCTCCAGCCATTAACAGTTGATAAATGTTTTTAAGTCCACATATCAAAACCTTGAACATAGCTAGAAAAGTACACACACACATATATATATATGTATATACATATACACACACATCAGTTTCTGTCTGTATGAAACACAATTTAAGTCTCTTCACAAAACACAATATGTTATTCTTGGTGTTTTTCACTTTTGGTAAGTTTATTTAAACATTTAGTAAAACATATAATAAGCATTTATTTATGAAATGTTATAGCTTTATAGAGTTGCCCTTAACCCTCCAATTCTTTGCTGTTACAATTAATACATTGCAAGGTCAGACATTTGACCATCTAGGAATACCTCTAGTTCTTCCAGAACCAGTTTTTTTTCACATGGTCAACTTGAAAAAGTTTTATCAAGAAGCAGATTTAACCATAACATCAAAATATGCATAATTTCAAATTATAATCAAGGACCACTTGCAGGTGATGACAAAATATACACAAAAAATGCTATTTTTTATGAAATACTAGAAAAAAAGTATAAATAATGTTTTGTGTATATTCTTATTACAATGTAAATATATTAATAAAATAACTATTTAGAACAAATTTTTCAAAGAAAAATAAAAACCCACTTAGCATCATATGATAGGCATTTGGCTAGTTTCAGAATAAAAAAAATGTTCGTCAAACATTTCATATCACAAAAAATGATAACAATAACACTCACACACCTAACTACTGTTAAAAAGTAAAATCTAACTGAAACAAGGTTTTATTACGTTATATAGGTAAACAAAAAAAAAACAGAAATACATCAAGCTAGACTTTAACCTTCTAGTATCTAGCCTTAATATAATTTATATTGAAAAACAAAAAACAGTGTATTACTTAAAAACAGACAAAGGGTGACAGTAACACACACATTATACTCAACACTTTAGTAGTTTTACATTGATAAAGAGTGTGTTACTTTTATATGGACATAATGTGACAGTAAAATACACATTATACTCAACACTTTAGTAGTTTTACATTGATAAAGAGTGTGTTACTTATATATGGACATAATGTGACAGTAAAATACACATTATACTCAACACTTTAGTAGTTTTACATTGATAAAGAGTGTGTTACTTATATATGGACATAATGTGACAGTAAAATACACATTATACTCCACACTTTAATAGTTTTACATTCAAATTTTGAAATGCCTTTGATTTAATTAATTTATACAATTGTTGCGTCAGCGAGTCACGTGACTACTATGACGCAACGTTTCTAGAACTATCATGTACTTTGTCGAATGTTCAAGGTCTTACTTAGAAATAGGTTACGCTGG
>NW_013667138.1:0-9398 GCF_000517525.1 Limulus polyphemus
ACTATTTTACTTTAATCTACTTTCATTGCTTTTACCGGTTGTTTGGCGCAGATAGCCTAGCTGCTTTGCGCCATAAAACACCAACCAACCAACCTTTTTTTCATTGTGGAATATCTTCTCTTCTCCTTCATTTGCCTGATCTGTTGCCCATTTAACCAGATTCTCAAGTAATGTGGCATTCTTCTTGTCACCCATCTGTGATGTTTTTTTATCAATGAATGTAGCAGACTTTTTGTTGTTGTTCCATCTGCCAACTCTTCTATTCCTGGCCATCCTACTGTGAACCACCTTTTTCCTGGCTGTTAATCCATGGTCTTTCCGTCTCTGTCTTTGCTGATTATTTCTCCTTTCTCAGTGCCACAAAGTGTTTCTTCCCCTTTGCCCTCATTCAGTTATGCTCCTTCATTCTTTTCCAGCCTCCTTGTCTGATTCTCATATGTGACTGAGGCCTTAGTGGGGACTTGCATGCTCTCAACCATGCCTCGTTTGAGCCATTGGTTTCTAACTTTTGGACTTTCTGTCTCTCCAGACTTATTTCCTCCTCCTTTTAGCCTGGAATTACCATTCATTGTTCCATTGCCTATGCTCTAAATGCTTCTTGCACCCTCTTCCATTGCTGTTTTTTATTTCCCTCCTTGTATTGATCTTTCCTTTCTGAGACTAAGCTGCTCAGGAAGGTTACCATACTTTCTCTCCTATCTCCCTCTTTTCTGGTTCTTATCTGTTTGATGTTCTTTATTTTAGAGTTCCCACCCTTATCTGTTCTTACCTTGGGTCCACTCTTTTTCTAAGAACCTCTTTCATTTTGCTGTTACTGGACATGCACATTGATTTCTCTGGTTCAATTGTTTGTCTGTTGTTGTGGTTATTTACGGGCTATTTCACATTTCTTCACATTTGTTTTGTCCCCTTACTCATTCTCTTGCATCCTATATTTGCCAGCTCTGTGATGGGATACTTCAGGCAGGCATGGGGACCACTATCCACACATTTGTTTCTCCTTATTTACACCATCTGGCTGTTTTCTTTCCCGCTGGTTTTGGCTTCCATCAGTCTCCATTCTTCTATCACCCACCATCTTTTTTTTTAGAGCCCCTATTTAATTTCATAGGATTAAACCAGTGGCTGGTGTGGCCTCCTAGGTTATGCTTATTTCCCAAAATTTGTATAAAGTCAGGATAATAAAGTGTTCACCCATCTCCCTTGCCTCCACCATTGCCCATTGCAAGTTCTGCAAGATCACTTGTGGTGTCCTTGTGTTATACAGGGTTACTCAAGTGTCTGATCCAGACTTTGCCAATACCATGGACTATTACGGAAATAGCCAGTTCCAGAGAAGTGATCTGCCAACTTCTTTGCCTTGTATTTGCTGGCAGTTGATTATTACACTGTCTACAATAAAAGACCTTTCTGACTGGAGGTCTGATGGGGATCCAGGCACTTTTTTGGATCTCCTCAATGTAAGTTCCCCTCTTTGTTGAGTGGAGAATAGGAGATCTTTGCCACTTACCAGTTCCTAGCTATTGGGGTGATGTACTGTGGAGAATTTTCACCAGTTAGGCTTAGCACAATACAGTGAGAAATGGAACAGTGGTCCCCACTAAACAATATCTCATATCACTTGTACCCTCCTCTTGCAGACAAAGCCTGTTGAGTTGAGCACAGAGTTGAGGTAAGGATACAATGTACATGAAACATGATCCAAAACTACCTTGCCCCTCCTGCAGTCTGAATCTATTAAAAAAATTGAGGCGAGCACATACACTATACCTAAACGTATTACATTACTGATGTTGTACCCTCCTCTTACAACCAGTCTTTTCAGTAGGGTTGAAATTGCACACACTATACAAAACCTTAAAACATAACTAATGTGACCTACTCCTGCAGCCAGTGTCTATACAGTAGAGTTTAAGCAAGCACAAAATATGCATATTGGTGTTTTATAACTAAAGTTCCCTCCTCCTGCATCTGGAGTCTGTTCAGTAGAGTTTTGGTGAGCACATATGGTACAATATAAATGTGCCCTAACCACACTAGATATATTGATTTGCTTACCACTTGTGTGCAAGTGCGTGGACAGTTGTGTTCTCATTCTGCCTGCCCATTTGACTCATGGGATTCATATGCCTCTTCCTCCTTGCATATTGAGTAAACAGTATATCCTGATTGAGAGGAGATGCAGTTTCCCAATGGGTGTACTCCGATGGAGCCCTTGTCATCAGGTGTCACATTCTATGGGCTTCCTTTTGGGTGTTTCTCAAGGCAACTCAACTGGATAAAAACTTGCAGTGGCCCCCTTCATCACTTTAGTGTGGGATTCTAGCTAATCTGTTGTAACAAATTTATTATTATGTATTTATTTTTAATATGAATGTTGTTTGGATTGAATTTGTATTTAGAAATAGGCATGACTTGTATTATCAGATGTGTGTTGCGTATAGCAAATTTGTGATATATTTATTTGATGTCAACTTTTGTTTCAAATAAGTTTATATTTGAGGGCGTGTATAGCTTACCGTGTTAGTTACGTGTGGCCAATTCTCCAAGATTATAGAACATTCGTAAATATAAGAATCAACAATATATCCATTTTCGTATCCGGTATTAATAGAAGGTTCTAGAAAATGTGTCTCACCTATAAAAACAGCAGGGCATCATGCCAAAAACCAACAGAGAAGAGACAAGTTTACTATGAAATTGCTATAACCATGTAAACTATAAGCTGTGATTTTGCTAGCCCCTATCAACCAGAATATATACAACATTTGATCAGGAACAGTTATAAATTTCGAACTTCAGTGAATTCCCATCAGACGTTAATATCTCTCCAAGAATATTACTAATCTTCGAACATCAGTGATATTATGAAAATATTATCTTACTTCAATGGTCCAACAATTCAGTGCCTGACAAAGCTAGCTAACTTCCCCCCAAATTGTATGTACATCGACTTCAAATGAACTCACTGGATATCAAGGAGACTTTGAACTAGGAAGACAGTTTTAGGCTATTTGTAAGTTAGTGGAATTTCTGTTTATGAAACTTGGTTTGTAGTAATAATTAATCATAATAGTTGCTATTGTAAATTATAGTGTTGTATATATATATATATATATATATATATATTAAAACGTATATGTGTCAAAGCAAAAACAGTGTGAATCACTAGGTACGTCTCAACTGTTAAATGTTAAATTATTTAACACGGCTTTGGATTATTCCGAATTCTCAATACGTAACACTGTACGAAGAGATGAGTTATTATCTCAGAAGTTACTATTTTTCATATCTGAAAATATATTTCTGATAAATACTTCCATACACTTTCCCACCCATCCTCTCCACGAAAAAAAAGGCATGAGAGAAACATTACTTTACAAACCTTAAGACTTAATTTAAAAAAATCAATATTGTATAAAGCATTGTAATGTTTACTGTTAAACTGCCAAATTTAATTAACGTTTGCCTAATAATTTAAAAGTTGTAGCATGAAAACTATAACAAGCACAAAATGGATACAAGCCGGGTTGAAAAGAGTTAAGACAATCTTGACTCAGCTCTGCTTCAGAAGTTTCTCTATCTAGGACATGTTGGTTAATTGATTAAAGAAAAGTAATTTTTTTTACTGATTTTTAAGTATTTATATAATAAAAACTGTCTTATTCAACTGCTCTTTAGAGATTTTACCAAAAACTTTCTAAAATTTTCAAAAAAATGTTTTCATGTGCTTGCTATCTTAAATTAATATGAAATACTCAATGTCTGATTATTTACAGTTGCATGTTCTTGAGGTAGTACCAAACAAGTTAGATTGTGCTTCAGTGTATGATATACAAATACTGGTAGACTAATCACTCATTTCTTCACATATGAGCTTAGAAGTGGGATTTGGAGCAGTTTTATACTTGTGATTGAAATGATCTTATAATATCTAAAATATCTTTTTCTTGGTTTCAGTTATTCTACTTTCTCTAGGTTTAGTGGAGGAGGCAATGCTTGAAAAGCTTGTACTTTGGATTTAGTAGTTAAATTAAAGCGTATATAAATTAGTTGTATGATATTCGCCAATGAGATTGATACATACAGTTTTCGTTTTTAACACAAATGCGTTTTAATATACACACAAAAATACAATTTACAATAACAAGTATTACAAATAGTTTTTACAAACAATGATTTATAACAAAAATTTCACAAACTTACAAACAATATAAAGTCTTCTTTCTATTCTGGAACTTCCTTGATATCTTATTGAGGGTTTATGACGAGCGAGTTAATTACGAGTTATAGGAGGTACGATTCGCCAGGAAGCTAGCTAGCTTTGTCCTCTGCCACACATACTGAGTTTTTGTCCTTCGTTATTCACTGGTCACGTGTGCTAAGTGATTCATGGTGAATTTGTATAACGTTTTTGTAAAAATACTAATGTGCGATGAGAATCCACTAAAGTTAAATAGTTTATAATGTTTGAAATTTATAAATATTCATGGTCAAATAGCTGAAGTTTTCTGGTTGATAAGCATTATAACAATCACAGTTATAGCTTCCAAAGTTTTATTGCACACTGATTTTTGCAAACTAATTATAGATACTCTCTTTTGGCTCGTCGCATTGGGAAGGTTTTTTAGAAAATTACATTAACAACACTGAGCTACATTTAAGTGTTTATGTATATACATATATTGTTGATTCTTACTCTCGAGAATCTTCTTCAACTTTACAGAATAGGCGGGAGTTTCGCAACACACATTTAACACTATAAGCTATGCATATTTTAAAATATAAACTTAATCTAAACAAACATTGATATTAAAATAAATATATAATAACAAATTTGTTACATTACCAACACTCAATGCTTTTCTTGAAGAATATTACAAAAGAATATTCCAATGAGGTGCAAAACATTGTTATTCAGCATTTGCATAATTTGAAAATAGATTTTAAAATCTGCTTTCCTCCTCCCAATTCCAATAGTGGCTCAGAGATCCATTTAATGTGGAGATTTTATGTGTTGAAAAATTAACTGCAGATGAAGAAAACAGACTTATTGATCTCTCATATGATTTTTCACTAAAGTCATTTTTTGGTCAAATTAACTTGACAGACATATTAGATGTGATTATCCTAAAATTTCATTCAAAGTAATAAGCTATTTAATGCCATTTCCTACAACTTATTTATGTGAGCGAAGTTTCTCTCAACTTCCTTATATAAAATCGAAGTATAGAAATAAGATAAATAGGGTGCCGGATATTTGTTTGAAACTATCAGACATTGACCAAGATTGTTTCAGCAAAGCAGTATCATCCTTCACATTAATGTAAGTCATATGATTTGTTTCTAATTTTTCTTTTTTTAAAACTAGAATCAAGATATAAAGGTAGTAAAGTATGCATATGATACACCAGTTACACATGACAAAAACTATTTTTAATGGGAGTTGAAGGGTTCCATCGGTTAGCAATGTTTGGGAACCCCTGCACTAAGACATTGATTGCTGGTTTCAGTTTGACTGCCAATTTAATCACCATAACACTCATGCAGCTATAATAAAGTAAAGAATTATCTAAGTCAAACCAAGTTATCGGTGTTTTCAAGTAGACACAAAATAATGCCAAACATGACTATCACATACTGTGTATGTATGGATTATATCTGGAAATGCTAGTTGACCCTCAATGTTATTCAAGAAAAGTATAATGAAGAAACTCAACTATTTCAGTGAGTTAGTTATCTCACTAACCTTAAGATATTGTAAAGTGTACGAGCTACGTATTGCTCAAGGTCACTCACAGTGAGAAAGGTTACATACACTCTTCATTAATTTGTACATAATGGCCATCTATTATTGAACTTGAGGTTGGTTGGTGTACAGTGTAAGGAGGTGCTTGCCATCTATGGGAAACAAGTTCTCCCATGCACATTTCATAATACATACACTGATTATTTACATTTATTACTTCAACATATTTTATAGAAATTGGAGGATACATCAAAATATTTTGTTCATATTTATATGACTTACTGAGAAATGGAACAACACAAATACAATTTGTTAACTATTCATCAATAATCTTATTTTTCTTCAACAAACCTTTTCAGGGTATGAGAGTATGTTACTGTTTCTTTCTGTATTTTTGTAACTGAACAATTCACTTAAGAGAATTTGATCTCTGTTCCCTCTCAACATTTGGTGTTTTTTAAAATACTGCCATAAAAGTAATAGATGCCAACTATATGATGTGTTACTTACTGATCTTGATTCTAAGTAGATTTGTGAGGTATTTATATGTTGTATACAAGAGGTAAGTGCAGCTTTTATGTTTATGGCCTCCAGTATCATCTCTCCCCAACTTTTGTGTGACATAAACATTCTTGAATGCTTAGGAAGAACACTAACATTAAAGCAAGTGCATTGGTCCTTGACTTGCATATCCATCCCAATGTGAGGTTTGGTCTCTAATCTTCTCATTGAATCAATAACTGATAGTATTGACTTTACTTCTAAAAAGTGTTGCTGCTAATTTTTGCTGTCAGTTTCTCATATTTTTAACAATACTGTATATCTTTTTCATCATTCTATCAGCCAGTTAAGTCACTTAAACCTGTACATCATATTTGCTTATATTATTATAATTATTTTGTACTTACAAGCATTTTCTTTAGTTTTTATATAATAAATATTTTAATTGCTTTTCAATACAACTGCAATCAAGTTCTTATGAATTATTTACATTCAAGTTTGTGTAGGTCAGGTCATTATATTTCTCTTTTTCTAGTAAGTAGTTGGGTAACTAGTTGTTTAACAAAGAAAGATGATTTTTTTTTGGGGAGGGATGGTAAGTTTTCAGAAAATGTCTAACATATTTTAACGACATAACCCAAAAGTTTGAAAGTGTATTCAGTTTATAATAGTGTGACATCAAATTCTAGCCAAATGTATTACATCCTTTATTATCTTGGAAATTGCTGCTTTCAGGTTGTACAAAGATGAGACCTGTAACTATCAGAAGGCCATCAAAGCTACCATTTTTGAATCTTATGAAGAATAAGAACTAACTCCACAGAGTTGTAGAGTAAATTTGGTGTCAAAAAAAGAATGCTATGTATATAATGAAAATTTCAAATGAATAGGTTATAATGTCAGAATTGTAACCATTCTTGAAAATTGTAAAAGATTTATCATAAAGTGAGGTAACTGGTAATAACCCCAAAATCTCCTGTTTTGGAATCAGATTAATTTATTTGCTCATGGTGCAAGTAAGATGCATAGCTTTCTGTTGAAGTACTGAAACAAACTTCTGCAATAATTTTGTATTATCATTAGCACATTTTTTTCTGATACGGCATATATGTGTGTATTATATGTATGCATATATGTAAATTTTCTTTATGAGATTAAATTGTTTTTTATTTCTGGTAGCCTTATGTTTTTAATTACTTTTACTTTTAATTATTGTTGCTATTTTTTTTTAAGTTTAAGTGTAACTTACAAGGAGGTTTTGTTTAAAAATCCATATGCTTAATCTATTATGACTAAAACCTATAAAATTTCCAGCTTAAAATATACCAATAAAAACTATTTATAATTAATGAAGACATCATGTTATGATATTTAAACATAACATAACAGTATTTTTACTTGAACCAATCCAGTATGTGCATAACTCTGGAATATTATTAAAATGAAGAGTGTGAAAAATTACCTGTTATGTTTTCTGTATATATATATACAGTTATTTTGTACTTTTGTGCCTGTCAGGAAAACTCATGCATTAAAACATTCAACTCCTTTATTAACATTCCTGTTTCTTTGAGATTATATATATATATATATATATATAGGGCATTTCAAATTGAGTTATCACTTCTGTAGTTAAACACTTTTTTTTTCACAAGCATTAACAAAAACTTTAAATGTATATATTGCATGCATTGTAGTTGATTATTTAATCATAAATTATCTTAATACCTTTGGCACTATTAGGCCTTTTCTTTATTAATTGTTATGAACTCATTGGAAGGCTTATGTGACTTTCCTGCCCACAAATTATTTGGGAGCAAAACCTATCCCTAAATATCTAGTATAGATGGCTGACATGGGTATTAAAATATTTTATTTAAAATAACAATGTTTTGGAACAACATGTAACCTATTGGTCCATCTCAGCTGTTTCATCCTCTAAACCAAATTAAAATGTAAAAAATCTTAAAGCCAGCCTTTATCATTCATATACTTATCAAGCTTTTTCTTAAACTCACATAAGTTTACTGCCTCTACAACATAAGAAGACGACTCATTCCAAAGGCCAACCACCCTGTAAGAAAAATGAAACTATCTTAGTTGAAGGTGACTCCTACTTTGCCAAAATTTATATTTGTGTCCCGTAGTTCTACTATTCTCACGGTTAAATATGAAAAAAGATGATGCATCAACACTATCAATTTCATTTACAATCTTAAATACCTCAATCAAATCCCCCCCACCACACACACACTTTTCTTTTTTCAAGAGAAAGTAATTTGAGAAATTTCAGCCTCTCTCTTCATATGACAACCACTCCATTCTAGTAGTCACCATTCTAGTAACTCTTCTCTGAACCATTTCCAACAATTCAATGTCTTTCCTAAGGTAAGGAGCTCAAGACTGAATGCAATATTCCATATGTAGCTTAACCAGTGACCTGTACAATGAAATTATAATCTCCCAAAACTTGTATTCAGTATTTCTGTAGATGCAACCTAAAATCCTACTTGCCTTACCACTAGCAACAACAATCTGCTTAGATGGCTTTAGAGACTGATCAATTATTACACCAAGATCTCTTTCCTTCATAACACCGTTAAAGTTATTCCCATCGAAATTATACTTGTAATTCAAATTATACTAACCCACATGTACTATATTGAATTTATTATAATTAAAACCAAACTGAATAATTGATCTAAATCCTTTTGTAAATCAGCAGCACCATCCTCACAGCTAGCAATACCCTAGACCTTAATATCATCTACAAGTTTAAGTAATTTATTGACTATTCCTTCATTTATGTCATTGATTTAAATCAAAAAGAGCAAAGGTCCTAAGACTGAGCCCTGCAGTACCCCACTTGTGACATTAATCCAGTTTGACTGAACTACATTTGTAACAACCCTCTGCTTTCTTCCATCCAGTCACTCTTCTATCCAATTTGCTTATCCCCTATGCCTATCAAGATAATTGTTTTACAAGCCTTTTATGTGATACCTTGTTTAAATGCTTTGTGAAAATCCAGATACACCAAACCTACACCCTTATCCTCATTTACATAAGCAGTAACCTTTTCAAAGAATGTCAAAATATTCATAAGGCAAGATTTTCCCTTAGTGAAACCATGTTGACTATCCAATAA
>NW_013667138.1:9408-16243 GCF_000517525.1 Limulus polyphemus
CATCTTTTACAGACTTTCCAAAACTTTTCCCACAACTGATGTAAGACTAATGGGTCTATAATTACTGGGGACAATTATCACCTCCCTAAAATACACAGTAAGTAAAAATGCTTCATCCTGCTTAGGTCATAATCAGGCTAAGAATGACTTTTTAACATGATTATGAGTTAAGCATGTTAAAACATTATTATGTGTTTTGTTTTCAATAAAAGTTTTTAATACCTGTATCAGCTGTCTTTACTATATAACTACTACAAGTGTATTCTTAGACATCATGAATTATCCCAAAATGCTGGATTTCAATCTGATTAAACATGCTGTTGAACACTGGTACTATTTGAGGAATGATTACAGTAACAAAATACAAAGCAAAACAAAAAATATGCAAAGTAAATAAAACTAGTTATCCAGTTTCAAACCAGATACTTGTATTTTAGTAACACATTGTGAATCCTTACAGCGTGTTTTAGTAAATATTCTGTAACATTTAAAATGGTAAATTTTATACAGCATGCTGCTTCCAAAGGTCAACTACTGTTTAAAATACATATGCATTTACTTCTTAGGAACAAGTGAAAATAAAAGCATGCAATAAATGAAGGTCAGTGTGAGCTTTAAACCTTGTGAATTATATTGTTGTTAACAAATATTATATTATAGGCTCATTTACGAAACTGTGTGATAATGATGTAATTAAAAACCTATTCAATAGTGTGTACTATCATGTGTGAGTCATAGTTACTTTAACAAACAAGATGTTCAAAGTTCTTGCATAAAACTTTGTGGTTAACGTTATGATACAAAATACCCAATTGCTAGTGTCTACTATCATCTATAATTAATTAATAATGAATCTGCTGATTCTAAGCATTTTACCAAAACCTTGATGGGAAACCAAGCTTGGATCATTATTTACAGGTTGGAATTACTCAAATGCAAGTAAAATATTTTCCATTGCTTCTAATTATTTATTTTTTTGCAGCTTGTAAAATAAAATGATTGCAAAAGAAAATATGACTGGTTACTAAATAAAGGTTTTAACATTTATGATATTACAACTTGTGTCCTTTAGAGAAGTGTAAAAACAGATATATATATATATAGATTTTTATTCTGTATGTTAGATGTTTTACTCAAATTAATGTTTTTAAAAATACAGTTTTATACAGTGTTAAAAAGGTTTTCTATATGCCCCAAGGTAATTACATGTAGAGGTGCCATATTTGAAATGGTAGTATATATAGTGAAATACCTTTAAACTACTTTTCAAATTTAAATTTAAAAACTAATTTATTGTGCAAAATTGTACTACGTGTGTCTCCTACTGTTTCAAACAAGTTTAAATAGCATTAAATTTTGCTAAATTTAAAAACATTTTCTTGCCAAATTACAATCTTTAAATCTGTTATCACAGAGATAGGCATTATAAGTACTGTTTCTTATCTTTTAGAAATCGACCTCTTGATGAAAGATGTACTTATGAAGTAATTATTGAAGGTAAGCTCTTTTACAATTAGGAAAGGAAAAATTATATATATTCAAATACAGTATACTGAAGAAGTAAATACTTGTACATGTGTGTGCAAGTCTTTAAGATTTCACGACTATTGGGCTATATTAGTGGTGTACCTAAATTATTTCTCAAATAATATAATTAGTATTACTTATTGTGTTGTAAAATTTAAACAAAAACTAAGTTAGTACTTACTGTGTATTTTTTTTGGCTGCTATGTAAACTGCCAGATTATCCTCCTTAGAAAGTATTGACCAATAACTTACCAACCTTTATCTTTTAAATTGTATCACCTCACTAAGCTCTAAACAGCTAGTCTACTTTATGTAGAATGAAGAGCAGATAGGCACATTTAGTGCTTTTTGGGTATGATGGCATGTGTGATACTGGAAGAAAAAAAATTGAAAGTGTAGGAATGAGTGCACCAAAAAGTGAGGAAAAAAGGTAGGAATGGGCATGGTGTAATAAAACTTCTTCTGTACAACCTCACAAGAGTATGTGTCTAACATCAGGTTCATGCCTACTTCTTTTTTCTGTGTTCATGATATTATACAAATTATGGGTGCATGAAGAAGTGTGTCTGTGATTCTTCTACTTTTGTATAGACCGTAATGAATCCATGACGTTGATACACAGAAACCTCTTAGAATTTTTTATTTATGTATTGTAATCCACGTATATAGCTAATTTATGAAATCATGTTGCCTTTTCATGCAATTGCCAAAGGAGGGACAAGTTGTAAAGAAAAAATACATGGAGGTTATGGGTCCACACAAATATCTGATTCTTCTGTTGTTGTATAAACAGATTTTACAGTATGTGTATTGCCTCCAACAATTTGATGCACAGAAACTTCTAGTCATTTTTTAAGCATAACTAGGTTTTATAATTTTGGTTCACCAACTTACTGTATACAGGATAGAAAGAATAAATGAAGTAGGCATGGACCTGATGTTGGACATACCCTCTTGTAAGGTTGTATAGAGGAAGTTTTATTATGCCATGCCCATTTCTACCTTGTTTCTTCACTTTTTGGTGCACACATTTCTATACTTTCAATTGTTTTAAAATATTTTTTCTGCTTGTTCATTCATTTGTATTGATGTCCTATATGTATATAACCAGTATGGATGTGCACCATAATTTTATGGTATGGGCAAATAATGGTATGTGTGGCCTGTATTCTCTTCACTTATGGTGTGTGTGTATACACATTGTGAGTATGCATGTGTGCTGTACATTTGTTGGCAAACACTGTACAGTGTGCAATGTCATATGGGTGATGTAGTGTGTTGTGGTTGTGTGCATATACTTAATTCACTAATTGAATTATTTGGTGATGTTTGATGTAGAAAAATGATAGCACTAGCACGTTGTCCCTGTGCTATTGTTCTGTTCGGTGCACTTATAACTATGGGAAGTCTGTTTGTTACACAGCTAGAAGCATTCAACAATGTCACTTAGTCAGTGAGATTGAGAAATTTTTGGTTTTGTGAATTTTTTGTATCTGCTTTGCTGACTTTTTGAAGTGGTTCTGTGATGTGTAATTTTGTATGTGGTTTGTTTATGACCTAAGGGTGTCTCTCAAATACTTTTAAAGATTTATTATTTTATTGTTAAATATGTATATAAGTAAATAGTTTGTATTGCATGTATTGTGTATCTACCCCATTCCTACTATAAGTACTACTGCACTTATGATGGATAGGATATATGCCTATAATAGTATGGTCTATGTCATTTCTAAAACATATTTAGTTATTTTTTCAGGAATTACTTAAGTCAATGTTATTTTATTTATGTTGTTCAGTTAGAGCTGCAGTGTAGTTTGTTATATATTCAGTAAATTACTCGTGCCAGCTGCTACACTTTACCAGGTGTTTTTATACTTTGATTTTTGATATTTAAGGCTTACGGTGCTTTTGACCAGGTGTATGCAATCAGTACAGTTTAAAATCAAAATTGCTAAGAAATACATTTATGTTAAAAAGCACACAAGCAATTCTATAGTTTCAGGAACCCAAAAACAAAAGCCCTGTTGAAATTTGTTTACTGAGAGATTTGGAAAATTGGAACATTATTAAGTTATGCTAGTTTGATTATGAGTTTGTGAAGTGTGGCTAGTTCAGGAATTTGGAAAATTGGAACATAATTAAGTTATGTTAGTTTGAGTTTGTGAAGTCAGGGATTTGGAAAGTTGGAGCACTTTTAATATATATTAACTTGTAGACAAGGTGGGGTTATGTTATAAAAGTTATAGGTACATACAGAAGCGTTTTTATACTTTACCTATATTTTCAAAAGTATTTTATTTTCATATGTTTTGAAGGAAAGTGCGTGCTGTGTGTGTGTGTAGGCATTCTTTTAATAGGATGTTAAGTTGTTTCAGCTAACTACACAATCTTTTGTACTTCACTGAGAAAACCTGCCACAAGACCTGGTGTGTAATTGAAAAAAAGTGAATGTATTGTCTTAAAAAAAAGATGAAAACACTTCAAATGTTGTAAGGTATTGATTATGAATATCTTCTTTCCCCAATTTAGTCAAACAGAAGGGATTGTTTTTTGCTCCTTTTCATTAAGTTAGACTTTTTACTTCATTATAAAGAAAATTTCTATCTCAATTATTGTTAACTGGATCTGTATCATTTGTTGTATTGAAACAAGTTTAATCTAATGCAAACTTAAAGCATATTATCATAGAAAATTACTTTGAATTTGTTGAAGTAGTTACTATGTTTACTCTAACAAGAAAGTCTGCTTTTATAAAATAACCTTTCTTCTCGTAACAAATATCATGTTGTGTTTCTAAATATAAATTACCATTCAAGACATTTAATTCATAGCTAATAAATGTCTACTGTTAATTTTGTGATTGTGTGTAACTTGATTAGTGAACCCTTAAGTGATTTACATGCATGGCAAGTTCAGTTATTAGAGTAACTGAATTGTTGGAGTATACTAGTAATCAATTCATTTTTCATAAAATGTAATTTAATTATAAAGAACAACACAATGTAATTATTTAAAACATTTAATAGATATTTAAGAATTCCATCTTTCATAAACTAAAGATACAAAAATACAATGATAATTACACCAAGAATGTGATAAACTTTTTAACACCTGCCATTAAACAAATTGAATACAAAAAATAACAGAAGAAAATGAACAATACATAATGCAAATTAAATCACATATTAAAATAGATTTAACTGAAATGAAGAATGTGTATTGTTTAGAAAAGGAAAAAGAGTTTTATGAATAATGTATCTTCTTTTTTCTTCACAAGTTCAGTTTCATTCTTAGCTGTTGAGAGGGTCTTGAAATTTGATAGAGAAATCAGGTGTCATGTTTCTGCATTATATTGGTAGTTAGCAGAGCGAAAAGGGTTAATAACATTTATGCCAGTTTTGGTTGATCTACCCACACAGTATTCAAGTGCTCATACTTTAAGGTGACAGTTAGTTTCACCAACATAAGATTTTATTGCTTTTAAAAAGCAATTAAATCTTGAAATTATGAATTGGCCATAAAACTGTGAATGCCTGTAGGAAAAATATAATTTAGCCAGTGTTAGCAAGACCAACCTGATTATCAGAGCTTCTGGCTAGTTCATTGGTGTTGGTTTTGTGTAACAAATCAACACCATGTGAAACAGCTGGTATTCAACAACTTAAGCAGCATGCACAAGGCAAAGCATTTAAATGCAGCCAAACTAAGGTTCAGTAAGAATTGGTAACACTTTTTGCTAGCATTTCATTATATGGTTCTACTTCATCTGGTTGACAAAGTAATTTTGCTCCTATCTCACACAATGATCAAGTGAAACTTTTACATCTTTTTGACTAACTTAAAGTCATGTTTCAATGAATGTTCTCTAGTGATGATAGTAGTGATTTGACACTGATTATTGAAAAGCATCTTTCACAATTTCCTATTTTTTTGGTCCATACTTTAGTGCTGAATTGATTATCTCTTTCCAGACAGGTCATGGGTCATAGGCCATGTTATTGCATTTGTTGACTCGCATTCAAAATTTTATTGAACTAATATTTCATGAATTTATGTCAATACATTTGGTATCAAACTGTATATTATAATTCAAATTTTAGTATTATACATTATTCAATTTCTTAATTTAAAAGTAAATATTAAAAAAACAATTAAATATGGATTTTTGTGTGTCACATGGTATGTTGCTTGCAGCAATGGTTCAAATTAGATGTTTGTGATGTCAAAATACTAAGTGTATAGGAACTCAAATTACTGATATTGACAAGCTAGAATGTAAAATAAGAACTTTTATATTTTCTATTTGCTAAGATATCTCTCATATACTAGTAATTAAATATAATCACCCCCCCATTCACCTATTTCCATTGTTGGAAATGCTCCCTTATGTACAATTAATTCTATATATGACATGAATAATCAATCAAAAGCTCAGAATGTCCCCATAGAGGCTTTCTAAGCCATCTTAAATTCTTAGGATACCATCTCATTCTTTTGAACAAAGATTTCAAGAAGGTAGGTTGTTTCTTTAGTCTACTCAAAATTTCATATTTTTTAGACCAAAATACAGCTTAGCTACTAAGCTTGATAAATTATAGTGGACTTCTACGGTATTGATATGGTAATATATGATTTTTTGGTTATTCGACTGTATATATGAAACCTAAGAAACTTATTTTGTTTCATATCTTCTACGTGCGAAAATTTAAAAGGCTTAGCAACCTAAGTCGAGCAGCAACCAAGTACAAAGGTCGTAACCAGAAGAGATAATTGTTTTCTTATTTACTGTTCTATGGTTTAAGAAAAATAAGTTTAAGAACTTATTTCTAAATAGCAATAATTTATATACATATATATAATGTAAAATACTGGAAATGTGACTGTATTTTACAAAATACTAGTCTACTAAAACACAGCCAAGACAGGTTACTTTGTGAAGACTAAAAGTCCATTTTATATTATTGGATACGATAACACACATCATTGTAACTTCTATATTGTTAGCCAAGCACAGCTGAAAGGTCAATATAATAAAAATATTAAATGTATAATGTTATGAGATTTAAGCTATTTAGTCCAAACATTTATGTTTTCGTGTTATAATATGCTGTCATTTTAGAGTGAAAGAGGTATAATTTATATTTATTTTATAATTCTTTATGGTGGTTATAAGATCGGTCAAATCTACAAAAGTATTTTTAGTCTTAAAATGAAAATTACTTTGCATATTGATATTTTGTGCATGAAAGCATTGTAATGTTTACTGATAATCTGCCAAATTTCGTTAACATATGCTTACTAATTTAAA
>NW_013667138.1:16253-90428 GCF_000517525.1 Limulus polyphemus
AAAAGTTATATCATGAAAACTATAACAAGCACAAAATGGTTACAAGGTCGATTTCAGCGATTGAGACTGTGCTGAAAGATTAAAGATGTTATTACTTCACAAAATGCATATACCATTCTATGCAGTAAAACCACCAAGGCACAGGGAAAGAAGCAAATGGATATTCTTATTTGACATTGGTCAAGTGTGATAAAGGAAGTTAAATTGAGTTTTCTAACAACACTAATGTTCATACATGCAGATGCCAATGATGTAGCAAACAAGGATACTTTATAAGGGAATGCCCATGTAAACATTAGTCTATGTGCTGGTAGTCCCAATGTCAGCACTGTATTTGAAAGGATTATCAATGAAATAATTATTGAGATAAGTGCATATAGATTTGTAATATTGGTTCTAGTATACAACAGGAAGAAAAAAGATAGGATATTCAAAAAATTCAACACACACTTCAGCTGGAGGAGTACTTTTTTGTCAAACATATCCAAGTTAGATGGCCCACCCTACATCCATCTATACAGTAGTAGGCAGTGAAAAAGTACTTAGAACAGAAAAGAAGTTTTGAAAACATGAAAGGTTCAGGAGAATCAGGTAAATATAATTCTCATCCAGTAGCATTTCTTTTATTTGACTAATTTCTGGAAAATTTTCAAGCCAAATTGGCATATATTCTTCACAACTTTCTTTCTGACATGGTTAGAACACTGAGTAGATGGTATGAGAAGTGGAAGTCGGAAACAACAAGATTCATCCTAGTGATGATGAAATGCTAATTAGGATATCAATTAGAACTGTGATTTGAAGTCTTAAACCTGAATTAAGGAAAGCCTGAATAAAATAAGCCTTGAAGCTATTATTCACTTTGAGACATCTGTTAAAACAATTTCATGTAAATCCAAATATAATCAGGAAATCAATAAGCCCAAAATCGGGCAAAGAGAAATCCAAATTTCTGACCACTCTTGGTTTTAAATCAAAATACCTACCTTAATAATAATGATGATGTAGGGCATTTCTTTTTAGAGGTGGTGTCTTACTTACTGAATATGTTTCTTCTTGTGAATAAAATACTGAAACATTTCAGTTGTCTTCATCCAGACTTTCAGAAGGATAAAAACATGGTGAAAGCCATTAACCCCCCATTTCTACTGCATTGCCTCAAACAAATGTTGACACTGATGTTACTATTGTAGTAGACTAATGGAACTTTTACTAGTTAGAGAGCATACCTGAAGGATTGAGCTGCAATAAGGATAAAAAAGTAATGTACATAGTTGACCTGTACCGGATTAAACTGCTTAGCATGAAACACTGCATGGGGAAACTAAAATATGTAGTCACTGGTGCTTTGGTCATGGTACATGGGAATGCTAATGTTGGGTTTAGCTTTGACTAATGAAAGGACTGTTACTCCTAAAAAACATTCCTTGTTAACTAATGATTGTAAAATTATGTGTCACAAAAGATGTAAGAGAACACAAAGACCCACACGTTTCCAACATCCCAAAATTTATCCAATTGCCCTCATTCTAAGTGCTGGCATATAATTAACTTTATCATTGTTCATCAAAAAGATATCAATGATGTGAGGATTACCAGGGCTATGAGAGGTGCCAAGTGCTGGACTGATCATCATCTTTTCCAAGTAAAACTCAGTCTTCACTTAGTATTGCTGAGCAGACTTGAATAAGTGAACTAATCATTGCTAACCAGCTGGTGTGTGTGTTATATTGATAACTACCTTTATGCCACCAATTTATTAAACAGAAACATGGAGTCTCGCTAGGAAAATTTTAAAGCTGTTGTTTACACTGCAGCTCTTAAGACTTGAGTGGAAGACCAGGAAACATCAGTACTGGTTTCATGATAATGAAATCACACAGCTTTTAATCCTTTCATCACAGGCAGGTCAAAGTGTGCATGCCATGATTTTTTGGACAGGTACATTCAAAATTTAATTAAACTGCCATATTATCATTGTTAGGGTTATATATATATATATATATATATGGTTAACTGTGCAGTAGGTGTCTGTGACTTATTGGTAATAAATTTCAACAATAAACAAATAGCACACAGTTCATTTGTTTCAAAATAATATATTAAAACAAGTCCATCATATATACAAATATATGTTATGCAATTAATCACTACAGTTGTATCCACAGCTTTAAATAATTGGCCACACAGGCTGGTTCAATTACTTTAGAACACAATTGACAAGATGAATTATTCTCCTCTGCTCTGTTGTTACAATACAATCAGTGATAATTTCACTTTAAAAAAAGTTCCATTGTATGCTTTTTATGGCTAAACTTACAAACACACAGTCTAGATCTGTTATACTATATATATCTCACTAACTTTGTCTTACTTGAAGTACATTTTGGATGTGTATTTACAAATAGCCCAACTGAGGCATATAACTTTCTACACACTGCAATAGATTGATACAATAATACTTGAGAAAAACCTAGAAGGTTCAAGTAACATGACACAATAATACAACAATCACCAATGTGTGACAATTGAACTACAAAATCGTATGATTCGCACAGTTATGTAAACAATCCAACAAACTATCGCTTCTAAAAAGAACTAAATTTAACATTCATATTATACTAAATTGAAACAGTTGTGTATATCTAAAAATCATGCTATATGAATAAACTTGGTATCAAAATGTTAATAAATCAAATTTTGATATTATATATTTTAAGTTTGTAATTTCTTAAGGATACATTTAAAATATCCTCCCCTGGTATTATAATTGTGTCATTTGCTTTATAGGTCTTCCCTGTTCTCTAATTTATTTACCACCCCTCTGAAAAGTATGAAATTTTATATATGTTACTCACTATAATATAAATATTACTCAAGCAAAGCATAATTCTTATAGCTTTTAATCTTGTTTGTTTACGGAGCCATAAACTAAAAACTCAGACCCACTTGCCATGCCTTCCATCACATCCTCTTTTTCACAAATTGCCAATAGTTTTATTTGGTGTTTAATAGTATATTATTTTTAAATAAAATAAAGCCAAAGTTTTAATCTGTCAAATGACATGTTATATTACATTATTTTTTGTACATAGAATTATTTATTTTATTTCCATTTCAGACTTTATTCCCACAGGAAACTTGTGATGAGTGTAATTGAATTTTTGAAGACTGTTATACTTAGAAAGCCAGAAAAGTTGTGTTAGTTATAGGGCATTGTCTGCTTTTTGTATGTTTTATTTATATGTTCTTCAATGCATTATTTAACTAAATCAAAAATTTAGTATAGTAGTACCAAGTATAAAAAGGTAAGGTTAAGTTTCATCGACAGTCAACAGCAGAAAAAAGGAAGACCCAAGTGAGTACTATATTTTTTCTTTTTCCTGTGTATTCTTTATTTATTATTATGAAAGTAACTAAAATGTAAAAAACTAGAAACTTATTAGGTTAGATTAGTTAAGATAAAAATAAAAGTTCTTAATGAGATATTTGCTAGTAGCCCATGTGTTACCTAATTCAGTGGGGTAATGTGAGCAGCATGTTTGCCAAGTGATTTACAACTTGTGTGGCAGGATTATTAGTTAAATGCAGCTCAAAGAGTAATAACACTATTAAATTAAATTTAAGTAGAAACAGATGTATACTGTTATGAGTTTATGCTATTTAGGATAAACAACCGTAGTTTCCTGTTACAATTTGTTATTTTTCTAGAAAAGAAAAAAAAAAAAAGGTGATTTAGATTTATTTCATAATTTTTATGGTGGTTACGAGATCATTCAAATTGAATGACTGTATAGAGTTATGGTAGAGCAAGTAACAGATAAAATATAGTTTTACTGAAAAAATGTTTGAAATCTATTTAGCAGGTTTTTAGAGATAATGTAAATGAAATTTGACAATTTCCAGATGAAGAAAAGTATTTTTGATCTTAGCTAGAAAATCACTTTGCACTTAGAGAAATTTTTGATAAAATTACTTCCAGCCTGAAGAAAAAATTCATCATATGCTTCTAATAAAGCTGTATACTATATGCAATGTAGTACAAACTAAATTCAGAAATATCTGGTAAATGGTGGAACAGTAAGACAGATGAGATTCAAGACTGTGATAACAAAATGGATTTGAAAAGTTTCTTTAGTGTCATATGAACAGTTTATGGTCCATATTTAAACAGCTCAGCATTTGTTTATAGTGTAGGTGGCAATACATTTATAATTGTTAAATTACAAGTACTAAACAGTTAAGCAGGTCACTACTTGAGCAACTTGCGAAATAGTAAATCGAACATTATCAATAAGGCTGTATACAGTCTTTTGTAACTGCCCCTGAAAGAGAACCTTGAAGAAGAACCTACACTACCTGATATTGTCAAGACATTTAAACTTTTCTCAATTTGATAAAAGAGTTAGCACAAAGGATCACATATAAAGTGTAATAGACTTAAAATAAGACCCAAAACTCGAGCTCTTTCTAATAGTTGACTATTCTTCTTTTGCACACCTTGAAAACAACCTTCCTTCAGGTATCCTCTATATTCCTAGCAATCCTCCACTAAGTTCCAAACCTGATGAGTCTGAACCTTGATGTCCAATAGAAAAATCTCCCACCCTCCTCAAACTAAACCTTCTCTCCATTACAACTTCCCAATCATATTCTAATCTCAACCATACCAAAACTTTCAAACGACTTAGAAAACTGAACGAAAAGAGACTGAGATATATTAACCATACTGATGTTTTAGAACAGCACTTACAGTGTCAAACTATACTTAAATCACTTAATCTGAATCCACCAATTACCATAGGGGTCAATGACAAACTATTTTGTTTACAATGAAAGAAAATCCTCCATTCCACCTCAGTTGCACTTATGAATCTCACACAAGACTTCTGCAAATCCACAGTAGCTGATCTTGATAAGAACATTTCTTTTATAATAAATTCCGAGAACACAATTTCTACTAAACGTCTCTCAGATGGGAAAGCACCAGGTTCTGATGAGATCCCAGCTAAGAACTACAAGTACATGAGGCAACATCTGGCTGAAACACTGACCTACCTGTTTCAACTAAGGTGGTGTTAAAGAATTGTTCTACAAGTCCTTAACCCTATGGTGCCCGGATTCACTATCAGAGAGAAGGTAACATTGCTCTTGTTACATTTCGTTACAGAAATAAAACTAGTGGGTGAAATGGGTTGAAATTAGAAGAAAAAAAACATTCCTAAAAGTATGTAGTTTTAGAACAATAAAATATTAAATTTTTCCTTTTTTACTATTTCTAATAAACATTCATTATTTCATTTAGTTATTTGCACTCAGACTCTGAATAGTTCACCTGCAAGGTGATTTTTATATGAAGTATAAAAATACTATTTTTAATCTTACAGTTTTCACATTTCATTTGCATAATCTCTAGAACCTCATAAATGAATATCAGAAGTTTTCTGATTAAGGTTTATATTTTATTTTCCATATTCTCTACCATATCGCTAACTATCTGTTATTGTCAACATACAGTACAATTAAATGTTTAAAATTAACAAATGGAAATGTGTAAATACCTTTCAGCTCTTCATAGAAATCCACTAGAATTTTATTTTTCTTATATCTTTCATATCTTTATCTTTACACTTATAGTTTATTTTTATTTCAAACTCTTTGTCTTTTATCATTTATGCCAATACATCAACTGATGCCCATAGGCCGTTATGAAGTTATTTTGGCAGTCTAAACAAGATGGCACTTATAGAAACCATCTTGTTTATTACTTACCTTTCACAATCCATGTGGCAAGTTAAACTGTTCAAATATGATTTTTTAAAACAAACATAATACATAATTAACTAAAATATAAATGTAAGACTTAAATACAATTTAACTGTCTCTTTAACTATAGCATAATTAGGTAAGAAAATACAGTAAATGCTATAGTCAATTAAGCAGACAACAATACTAACAGCAGTACAAGTACATCATGAGGAAAACTGCATGCCAACTTCAAATTAATCAGTGGTGGAATATAGTGTAAACTATGCTCTTTTTAACAATTATCAACTTTTTCAACTAACTACATATACTTTGTAGATCTCAAGGCAAAATATAGAAAGTTGGTGTGGCAACCCTCAAGAGTTGGAGGAAAATTTATATATGTATCCCAGAAAATGCAGCTGCAGACTTTGTATCTCATGTGTCAATAAGCCAAACACACATACATTAGTATCTACATACTCATGTACATTGCCAGCTTATGTGGCTAAGAGTGAGCTGCTGCTATAGTTGAGATTTTCTATAGTGCTCATGTGACACAAAAACTGCAGTTTTTTTTTATGTTTCCTTTGATAACATAAAAATTCAAATTTTAACATACATTATAATGTTGATTTTATTGACATATATTGATAGTAAAGTGGTTTAATTAAATTTTGAATGTAATGCAGTATGATACACAGAAAGGAATTTAAAAATGGTGCTGGGTGCCATAGTGTTAGTCTACATTTACACTTGAACAAATTTCATACTGGCAGAGGCACCATTAATATGATATCTGCCAAAATTTAGAGGGCACAAAACAACACATAGACCTTTACTTCATATTTGTGGATCTAAGGAAACTTCTTGGTGAAGTTGGATGTCTTGGAAAATTCATCCAGATGGTATGCTAATTTTATGATGTTATGACAGCAAGAGTAATTGAAAATCTAGGCCTTTTCAGATGACAAATGGTTTATGAGCAGGCTGTGTGCTAGCATGCACCCTATTTAGCACCTTGTTTACTGCCATGCTGCCATATGCTTTCAAAGCCCTGGTCTTTGGTGTACATACTTATAGAATTTTAAACTGATAGTAAACTTTTCAACCTGTGACAGCTCCAACCTAAGTCTAAAATCTATGTAGAACTGTTTACTGATGATTATATTCTGGCAACCCACATACAGGGAGATCTACAGATTATAACTGATTTTTCCTTCATCTCCTTTAAGCAGTTATGCCTAACAATCAACCTGAAAAAAACTTAAATCATGTATCACTCAGCTTCTAGCAAGCATTATACTACTTCAGTCATTAAAATGAATAGCCGTGTGTTTGACAGTAGTGGACAAATTCACCTACTTAGGTAGCACTTTATTCTGAGTTTCCCTAGCAGATGAGGAGATGAACCTCAGGATAGGTAAGGTTAGTGCTGTTTTCAGGAACCTGTACCCAAAAGTCTGGGATATGAGAAATAATTGGTCTTGTGACAAAACTGATAGTATATGTTGCTGCAGTTTTAACATCTTTATTCTATGCTTGTGAAACCTGGAAGATTTATGCCCATCATGCTAAAACATTTAATTACTTTCACCTAAGTTTTCTTAAGAAGATTATAAAAATATACTGGCAGATAAGATACTTGATATAGAAGTACTGTCAAGAGTTAAACTCCCAGGCATTGAAACAGTGGTCATGAAGGCACAGCTGAGATGGGCTGGTCATGTTATATGAATGCATGATATCAGATGGCCAAAAAAATGTTTTACTCTGAATTAACCAAAGAAAAGCATAAACAAGTAAGTGCTATAAAGACAGTCTTAAAACCGATATTTAGAAATGTGGCATATCTGTTTCAGGTTGGAAACAAATGTTACTGGACAGTGCATAATAGTGGTTATTAACTTTTATATATCTGCTCTTGCATTTGAATCAAGG
Organism: Limulus polyphemus; assembly: GCF_000517525.1. Classification (NCBI taxonomy): domain Eukaryota; kingdom Metazoa; phylum Arthropoda; class Merostomata; order Xiphosura; family Limulidae; genus Limulus; species Limulus polyphemus. The sequence continues at coordinate 23,940 of NW_013667138.1, forward strand.
AGAATTCAAAAGGCTAAAGAAAAAGAGCCATGAGGAAACTACAATCACAGATATCAATCTTCTGTTGACTTACATTGTGTGTAAGAAAGTTCCAAGCAAAAATAGGACTGTATAGCCATTTTCCAGCCCATACACACTTAAATGAGTGAAATAACAAGACAAGGAAATAATTGGCTATCATACTCAATTGTGATAGGACCATCATAATGTGCAGCACCTGGAGGTAGAAAGAGAAGAACAGAAAAACAAAAAGCCAGTGTCCATAGATTGCTACTTTGACAAGATTATCTTTCCCCCCTTGAAAAAAAAGTAAGTTTGAAGAAAAGAAGCTAATAATGAAAAAGAACAACAAGAAGCCTTAAAAGTGTTCAAAGAATCCATTGCAAAGCTTAAACAAGCAATTTAATTAGAAAGCATTAATCAAGTATTTTGTTTGTTTTTCAGATCATACTGGAAATGGTAAGAAATAAAAATAATGAGATGAAGAAAACAATTATAAGAGATGCAATAGCTGAGAAAGTGTATGTAATGAAACAAAAAAAAGCATTTTTGAAAGGATTACTCTTCCCAACTTCCTAAAAGAAACAGTAAAACAGCTTAAAGTCAGACCTTTTCTCAATAATAGCAGTGATTCGGTGATCTGATGATTGAACAATAATATGCATGAGTAATAATTCCAGAGTTATTACCAGTGGAATACTGAATATTAGCCAAATGTTGTGATTTCTAATTTTTCTTTTTTTTTACAATGAAGAGTTCTTTTAGCTTTGTGTGATAAAGGGAATTAGTATGTTTTTTATTTTTACATTCTCTCTTTACATTGTGATTTATTTGTTAAAGCTGGACCATTGTATATTACGTTGTAGTTTGTAGTGGATCTGTAAAATATGCATGTGCTATCATAATCATTGAACTTTTTTGCTATATAGCTCAGTTTTTATATAACCTGATAGTTGTTGATTTACCACTTGCTAATGACAGAAATAACTAACATGGCAGTAGCTCTTAAAATAATGTTTTCCTATCAGTTTGGAAGGTAGTAATTTAATATATATTGGAAAGTGTTTAGTTCAGTTACTCTAATATAATCTTTTTTTTTTTTAGTCTTTAGCTGAAAAAGTCATACTGTTCAGACTAAAATACTATTCCAAAATGTCATTAAATTAGTCAGTGCAGCCACTATATCACCATGAGGCATGTCTTACCAGTGGATTAGCATACTCAGCTAAGTATTCAGTTGTACTAAGCAATGTAACATTTGACATACAAAATATACTTACCTCTCCTCACACTACACCTATTACTCGACTGCTAGGGTTTCTTTACCTTTGCCTATCTAAGCTTTGGTCTGATTTTTTCTCACTTGCTTCATTCATTTATTCCCCACTTAAAATGCCCTTGGCAATATCTGTCTTGTTACACTCTCCATCTGTGTCAGTGTGCCCTTTGTCTTGGTTCTACATAAGCACCTCCATCAGATAATGATGTCACTTCTTTTTGACAAAGCACTCACTAACAGGTTTCTCTGTAGTACAGCTATTGGAGGTACTCTGAGTGTTGTTCGTGTTATCTGTTTGATTTAAAAAAAAAAATTGTTTGTCAAGCTGATATAAGGCATGAATTCCTGAATCAATGTATATAGCATGGAAACAAATCAAGTCTCCTATCCCACCTCTTATTATCTAGCATTGCTCATGAATCATGAAACATATGTTTGGTCCGATGGTGTTTCTTCGGGGGCTCTGAGGCTGCAATTGCGGATGATTCTGGACATCCATTATTCTATCAGCTTCTCATGAGGCAAATTTTGATCAGCACCCTTCGGTTCGTTTTCTTCCTTTGGTACATCGTGTGTGATGTTTTGGGTCTTTCCCCGGTTGCTTTTGAGTCAGCGCCTTCTATGATGGTGGAAAGGTCTGAGGGCAAATACTTAGTTCTCCTTCAACCATGGACGTTGTAGTTCATGCAGGGAGGTTTATTGCTCCATTATGTGAAGGGACAACTATGCCTTGTCTACCACATTTGTCAGTATAACATGCTTTAACCTACCTCAGCCATGTAGAAGCATATTTAGACTCGAAGAATAGTCGATCTAATCAGATCACAATTTTCTAAGATTTGTCTGACTCGAACTATGGTGCTGAGATATTTATCATCCTTTTACCTTTTTTGGAAGCCTCTTAGTAATCACCACATAAACTTGATGACAAGTTAGGACCATTGTTAGCATCCACCTTGGTTTGATTGTCAGCTTCAGTACTGTCTATAGTCTTTTGACTGATATGTTGTTAGGATTTGTTATATGTAAAAGAGTTGTTAGAGGGCATTTGTCTGTGAGACCCTGATTTTTGCAGCCGTTCCAGAGTCTTTGGATTCAAAGATTGATGTTGCCCATCTGCATTCATCCTTGTCGTCGTTGGCTTCTCGATTTTCTTTGGCTCCTACAGGGAGTCATAGTTCTGCTCTTAATCGTGTATTCTGACCACAAACTTCAGCCTCTCTGTCCATTGGTACCCAGAATAGATTTTGCTCATATCCACAAGATTCCTCTGCTTAGTTGGAATGCCTTTAGGGTCTGTGGAGGCTTGGCTCCAAGAATTTTTGGACATGTGGAAAACCTTTACCATGAATTCATGAGTACCACAGGTCCTTGTGTCAGGATTAGTCATTCAGTTCACAACTCCACCACCATTACTACCCCCCCCCCCACCCCACCCTGTAGTGTTTCTGCCTCCTGCAGATCCTCGCATTTCAGAACATTGTGCCACGGCTCTTAGAGATTTGTTGATCAAAGGTGCAGTGGAGCAAGTTGTTCCAGTTCTTCCTCAGTTTTATTCCCATCTCTTCATTGTGCATTGTTCTTCAGAGCTCCCAATGTGTATTACCCCTCCCCCCATATTCTGCTAGTGACTTGCTGTGTATGGTCCGTTGCACCATAGCCACTCTACACCTAGGGGCACATCCTTTTACTCTCACCCACATTAATGTACTCTTTGAGATTGAGATTCCGATATATTGTGGTTGAGATCCCTAATTGACCATTCTTCTCTCACATTTGGGTGTGCTCCTCCAATTTTCTGCCCATGTCTGCATCACCTCTTTCCATACTGGGCAAAGAGTATGGCTGGTACAAAAGTGATAAGGTCTCACATATGATCCTCTAATGGAAGGATTTACTCTTTTAGAATGTTCTATGGATGCTTTTGAGAAATGATTCTTTGTTTTTCCCTCACACCAGTTCTTCCACCTATTCAATATGGGATTCTAGGTATTCATGTGAGAGGAGGTAATGTACTGTATTGGAAGTTATAATTTTCCTATACTGAAAATATATTTCAGATAGGTACTTACTTACTCTCATACTTCTCACCCTTCCTCCCCACTGAAAACTGGTGCTTCCATTTTCTGCCAAAACTCGAAGTGATAGTTTGGTAAAATGGAATAGAGGGAGTTGCATGCATTAGGAGAGAGTGTCGCACTCCTATTGGTAGAGGGTTGTCACATGATGATTTACATACAAGATGCAGTTGAACTATTTGATTGTAAACTACATAGGAGCTCGAGCCTTGTGGCATGCAAAAAAATTTTGCATATAGAGGGCAGCACTAAACGAGAATCGCTATTTATGTGAGTGGAGGTAAGTACCTAATGGAAATACATTTTCAGTTTAGAAAAATTATAACTTCTGATACAGTACATTACCTCCACTTAAACTGGTGGTTTTTGGTATTTTATTTTTATGTAAGAAATTAGATAAAATTTATTGAGTAAATTTAAACTTTGAAGTATTTTGTTTCTTTTAATGTTTGTGATAACATCTACGTCTTTATCCCTTGAGGAAGAATGCTCATATTTGGGTGTGATAGAGTTAATGTAGCAGTAAGAAAAAGAAGAAATATAAAATTACAAATTATTACAGAATATTAAAAGCATGATGCAAAATCAGATAAGATCATTTATGCCCCTCAGTGGCTCAGCAGTCACTGACTCATAAGGCTAAGAATTAGGTTTTGATACCTGTGGTAAGGTGAGCATAGTGTAACTTATTGTGTAGCTTTTTGCTAAACAACAAATGAACCAGATCATTTATCTGTTTTAGTCCATACTAGTACACTCTTTAAACAATACAGGAATGTCATTAAGACCTGGGTTTGAGGGTTTTTCCTAGCTGTTTTCATTAAGAAATTCTAATTTTACATTAAGGAAACCCATAACTAAGATTCAACTACTGTCTTGTGAAGCTCACTTTCCAATATGGTAAATTACCTCCTCTCACATGTATAGCTGTTTTCATTCAGTGCTGCCCTCTATATGCAAAAAAATTGCATATCACAAGTCTTGAACTCCCATGTACCCCATAATCAACATTGTTCAACTGTGTCTCACATGTAAATCGTCAACCTTCCAGCAATACCTTCCTGATGCATGTGACTCCCTCTGTTTGATTCTGTTCCTGATGCTGCTTGGTTATGGACTGGAGTTGACCAGCCTTGTATGTCTATTATGCCCTAGCCACTTTACATCTTGGGGCACATCCATTTTAGCATATTCCTGTCTGTAGATAGTTCTTCAGTCTTCTATGGGATTGAGCTTCTGATATATTGTGGTGCAGATTCCAACCGAATTGGTTTTCTACCCCTTTTTGGTTGTGATCCTCCCACTTTCCACCCATGTATGTGACACCTATTTCCACATTGGGTGAAGGGCATACCTGGTACAGAAGTGGTGTGGTCTCCCACTTGGATTCTTCTCCCAACAGGGATAACACTTCATGGGTGTTCTTCAGACTCTTTTGAAGGATACTTATTTCTTTCCTTTGCACCAGTCCCACCACCTATTCAAGGTGGGATTCAAGCTCTACAGGTGAACGGAGGTAACGTACCGGATTGGAAGTTATTATTTTTATGTACTGAAAATAGATTTCTGATAGGAACTTACCTCCTCTCAAACTTCCCACCCTTCTCTCTGCTTCGTCTCAAAGTGATAGTTTTGTAAAAATAGATAGAGGGAGTCACATTCGTCAGGAGGGTGTGTCATACTATTATTGGTGAAGGGTTGTTGCATGATGTGAACCATGTTAATCGTGGGGTATGCGGGAGCTGAAGACTAATGGCATGCAAAAAATGTTTACATATAGAGGGCAGCACTGAAGGGGAACATCTAATATATGTAAGAGGAGTTAAGTACCTATTGGAAATCTATTTTCAGTATAGGAAAATGATAGCTTCCATAAACTTCAGTTGTGTAGAAACAACAAACCACCATCCCTGACAAGAGTGAAAGAAAAATTCCTATTACACAACATCTTTTGTATGTTGAGATCATGTGCTGTTTAATTTGTGAATAATACTTTTTTTTTACATGAGGAAACATGTAGTATCCTTATTTTTCAGTTTAGTAACTTATAATACAATTCTGCATAATAGATTTATTTGAATCTCTTGTTACTATGGTTGAAAAGCTTACCTATTTGTAAATATTAAAAATACTTGTGACCTGTCTCACATCAGAGTAGGTGAGTGACCTACTATTTAAACAATCCATTATTTCTCTGAGAAAACTTGCATAATTTTGACTTCTACATGTATAAGTAATGATTTTGCATATTTTTGAAAAGATTAACATTTCTGACAAATAACAAAAAAAGGGTATTAAAATTGTTTTGTTTTGGAGTGTCATGAGTACAAAAAGATGCAAGATTTTTTTTTTTTAACAAAATAGTATAGGAAATATAGACAGTTTTTTTTTATTCACTTTCTATATTTTTTAGGAACTCCAAGCAAAATATACTTCGACTTAGAATTTGAAAAAAAGTTCAACCCAACTAAGCATGGACCTGATCTGGTGAAAGTTTTCATAAAATGTGTATGTTACTCCCTTCATGAGATTTATGGTATAGAAGCTGACAGCTCTTTATTTTTGTGGTTAGATGCTAGGTAAGCTATTCCTGTATGTAATTAAACCTAAGATACAATTATACTTGCAAAACATCACTGTCTTTTAAAATATTGTTAAAGATGCTAAAAATGCTTTCCTTCAACTTCTGAATACCAACAAGGTTGTTACACTTAAAATAGACATCTGATAGTTAGGAATAGTTGTTACAGGGTTGAGTACATTATCTGAAAATGATTTTGAACATGCAAGTAAACAAGATGTGTGACAACCACAACTAATGTAAAGTTGTAGTGTAATGACATGTATCAGAACTACATTTAGACATATCTTAGTGTTTTGTAGGAAGTGTGATGCCACTGAATATTTGATGACTTTTGGAAAGTATATGTAACAGCTCTTTCTATGCAAAATATTCTTATTCTCAGAACATAAATATGTGTTCAGCTTTAGAATTCCTAGATTTGGGTATCCCTTGAACTTAATGGCATTGGAAATCAAAGGAATATGGATCAACTTTGGAGCAAGGGTTTTCCAGAAAAAAGACCTGCAACAAGTTATATACCAGATATATTTAGCAAAGTATGGCATCTTGTTACATGTGAACATCCATAAACATAAAGGTCAGTGGCATGAATCATCCAAATGACCATGTAAAAGTGACAGAATTCACATGCATACAGGTTTTTTTCATGTATATTCATTCAACCATTGGATTCCTCAAGTAGCTGGAGAATGAAATGGGTATCCATGCTATTCTGTATGAAGGCATAACAGTTTGTGTATTTCTGTGTGATTAGACTGTTGTAATGAGCTGTGGGAAACTTTTTTTTTTCTTTTTATACACTAGGTGTATTATGGACAACATGACAACTGTACTGGGGAGCCTTTTGCAGTTGTAATTATGCTGCAGGGCTATTATCAGTATGCACAGTTGTCAAATAGAGCATGATTGGATGTGATTACATAAATTGTAATCGCATGATGAAGCTCCAAAATCATCTTATTGTAATGTACTGAAACTGGATACATAAATAAGCTTTGAATATTGATGCATTTATACATGCTTAAACCTCAGATACCACTATAGTTTCTATGCTTAAGTCAGATCTCAGCAAATCCAGATTGCCATGGTGACTAAAATTTCATCGTGGTGCCTAGTATTTTATTCATGTGTAATGGATGTGCTAAATAGAAATCAAATCTAGAATAGTTTTGGACTCTTGGAAGTCTGGAACTATTTTCACATTCTTTGAATCCGAAATTGAACTTTGTTTTTAGGATTTTAATGGTGGATTCAGCACTTATTTATGTTTTTTCAGGAATGAAGTGATGTGGTTGCACAGCATGTTACTAATTTCTTGCAATTTTTTGTTTCGTCTTTCTCTCAATTCAACCAATCAGTACACATTTTTATACTCAGATGGGACCAAAGGCAGTTAGTTCAGGCAATGCTATCAAGTGGTTGTTGATATCATGTGATCATTAGCATGCACTCATTGTTGTGAAAGTAAATAAATATAACCCCATTTCCTGGTACAAACAGTAGTGAAGTTGGGTTAGGCATACCAAAAGGCCTTTGCTTATCATTGTATAGTGTTGTCATGCTGAGTAAATTAGACTTATTCTAAAATAACCTGCTTATTGATATCACAGTGATTATTTTTATTTTACTTTTATTCATTGCAAGAATCCACCTAATTTACAATTATTTAATGTACGAGTTTAATAATTACACATTTTGAAGTTTAATATAAGTTGTATAATAAAGTTTAATAATGAACCCTTTGTTTTTTAGTGTAAAACTGTATATCTCATACCATAACCACACACCCGACTCAAAATATATTCTATAACTTTTTTATATTGGACCTAGCTTTTAAGTTTTTGGGCGGGATCCTAGATCTCAGATTTTTGTCAAGGCCTGGCTGAAGTCTTTCATTGCCATGCTTAAAGATAAATAACTTTACTAATGCCAGGTATAATTTGTGGTTTACATTAAAAAAAAACAAAAAAAGACAATTTAATATTTCATTACTTCCCTGAAACCTGAAAGTGGTAAACTGTGGGAATTTTAAAAAAGATTACTCTTTGCTCTTCAACGTGGTACAAAATTTCAAACTCCCATCAGTGCTTTATAGGAAAACAAATATGTGCCCATGGCAGTGAAAAATTAATCAAGTCTTTTATATAAATATAATTTATGAACTTCCCCACATACCAACCACAAATAATTTTGCTACAATGATATACAGTGGTGATTGAATGGAAAGTAATGCTCCTGCTTTGCACTTGTTATTGGCTTCACTGATAACAGTATGAGGTCTCACTTGTCTGATGTGAGAGTGCTTTATATTAACTTATCATAAACATATGAATTAACAGAATGGGTAGGGGGTGGCTTGGAAGATTATGGACATTTCACACTAGTCTGGCTATTATAAAACATTTAGAAGAATTCAGTGTTTTTAAAATTTTTCTTTATTTAACTTTGGTTAAAGTTTAGAAACACTTAAACTACAATGTTGGTGATTGATCAAAATTGTCTAACTATGAATAGATGTCATGGTTGTACTTTTATTCACAATGAGAAAGGAAGGAAGAACTTAAAAATTTTAGAAAACACGGCAAAGCATTTTATCAAATTTTCTCAAGAGTAATTTGATACAGCATCTTAATTTCAAACCAAACTTTTTCATTATAACTGTCATAATTGGGAAATGACTATACAACATTAAAGCTCATTAATTTGTAAACATGAAGTATCTTTATGATATACGTTGCTGTTATATTATTGCTGAAAGAATCTTTGTCAGCTCTGTTTCTCATTCTTCATTGTTATCACTGTTAAGAATCCATGTGAACTTTATGGGTCACTCTTGACTGCGTGGATCAATTTTATCTTATCATTAATAAGAATTCTTGTCAGTTTTATATTTCACTCTTAATTGGGTGTATCAATGTTATTTTATCACTGATAAGAATTTCCTTGTCATCCTTGTTTCTCACTCTTGATTGTGTGTATCAGTATTATGTTATCCCTTATAAGAATCCTTATTAGCTTTGTTTCTTTATCTTGATTGTGTGTATCAGTATTATGTTATCCCTTATAAGAATCCTTATTAGCTTTGTTTCTTTATCTTCAGTGGATGTATCAATGTTATTTTATCACTAATAAGAATCTTTGTTAGCTTTGATTGTAACTCCTGATTCAATGTATTCTTATTATGTTATCACTGATAAGAATCCTTTTCAGCTTTGTATTGCACTTGATCAGATGTATTGATATTATGTTATCAATTATAGGAATTTTTTTCTCATTTACAATCAGGTTTATCAATGCTATATTATCAATTATAAGAATCCTTGTCAGCTTATTTTCTCACTTTTGACTGGTAAGGATACTGGTCACCTTTGTTTCTCACTTTTGACTGGGTGTATATTGATATTATGTTATCACTGGTAAGAATACTGGTCAGCTTTGTTTCTCACTTTTGACTGGGTGTATTGATGTTGTGTTATCACTGGTAAGAATACTTGTCAGCTTTCTTTCTCACTTTTGACTGGGTGTATTGATATTATGTTATCACTGGTAAGAATACTTGTCAGCTTTCTTTCTCACTTTTGACTGGGTGTATTGATATTATGTTATCAATGGTAAGAATACTTGTCAGCTTTCTTTCTCACTTTTGACTGGATGTATTGATACTATGTTATCACTGGTAAGAATACTTGTCAGCTTTGTTTCTCACTTTTGACTGGGTGTATTGATATTATGTTATCACTGGTAAGAATACTTGTCAGCTTTGTTTCTCACTTTTGACTGGGTGTATTGATATTATGTTGTCACTGGTAAGAATACTTCTTGGCTTTGTTTCTCACTTTTGACTGGGTGTATTGATGTTATGTTATCACTGGTAAGAATACTTGTCAACTTTCTTTCTCACTTTTGATCAGGTTTGTAGATGTTATTTTATTGCTGATAACAATACCTGTCAGCTGTGTTTGTCACTAGATGTATCAGTGTTGTGTCATCACTGATAAGAATCTTTATTACCTTTATTTCTCATTCTTTGTCAGTTTTATAAATGTTATTTTATCACTGATAACAATACCTGTAAGCTTTGTTTGTCACTAGACATTTCACTTTATTACCTTTATTTCTCAGTCTTTGTCAGATTTATAATTATATTGTAACTGATAACAATACCTGTCAGTTTTGTTTCTCTCTCATCTTTGTTACCTTTGTTTCTCCCTCTTTGTCAGGTATGTCATTATTGCTGATGGCAATCCTTGTCAACTATGTGAATGAATTCATAAAACAATAATGTAATCCTTCTGTAGTACTTGAAGAAAGAAATCTTACCTTCAAAAATATAAAAGATGTGTTAAGTTTCTGTATTTATATCTCTTTTTTTTTCAATAATCAGGTATTTAAACAAGTAATAAGAGTTCTAATGGGAGCTAAGTATTATATTTGTATGGCTAATTTATAGTTTTGTTTTTATGAAAATAGGTTAATTGGAAATGTCATAAATCTGGAAATCTTTGCTTTAACTTGTATATGTGGTTTAATTGGTATAAATAGTCCTGAGATACATAACTGAGTTAACACAATTTATCCAATAGAATTAGAAATTGAAAACACTTGTATTTCTGAGATAGAGGCACATTATTTAACTTAAATGCTGTTGATAAAATAAAATACAAATTATTTTCCAGTGTACAGCCTATCTTCTCCTAATAAGTAACATGCTATATTCTTCTGTTATAAGTATTATAACTTCACTATTGCTCAGATTCTGTAAAATTTGTAATAAGTTACAAAACTTAATGGATTTAATAAAAACATTGAATAAAACTATTAAAATATTTTGTAGTAAATACAAAAGTATATTAACGTAAATATGAAGTGGTAAGAATTAAAAATGTTTTCCTTGAAATTTCCTATAAAATTTTAAATTTAACATAGTAACTAAAACTTATTTTTAACCGTGAATAGCATGAGATAACAAATTCTATTTTTTAATGATAATTATCATTGTGTTTTGTTCATTTATTATTTCCTTGAATCATTTAGTTTATTTATGAATTTTTAGTTGCCTTAAAACACTAACTCACCTTCTACATAATCATTTGTATTTTGAGTAAATATATATGCGGTGACGTGCAGATACCATTAATGTCGTGAAGAGTATGTAAATTTATGATCACATGAAGTTGTACTCTCATGACCTACTTTGTGAATAAATACCCAGTCAGAAGCTTCACTAAGAAAGAGAGAGTCCTGAGATAGTTATTGTAAAGTATAGTTATTGTTTTTGTCATTTTATATTGTTATTGATATTGAAAGGTATTGTTGCGTCAGCGAGGTCACGTGACTAGTGTCCCGCTACGTCTTTCTAGAAATATCCTGTTTCTTCATGAATGCCCTAGCGTTTACTACATATGTGTTAGTCTTGTATATATAAGATGGTCACAACAGGACGGGGAGAGTGAATGAGTAATTGAACTAAGTATTGTTGGAGTCAAGCATGTGAGACGTACGTTGAGAATTATAGCGTTTGTTATAGCGCAACTGTTGAAATTAAGTGTATCGCAAAGTTATATTCAGAAAGAATAAACCAGTTATATTTAAGAAAGGACTTGTGTCGCTAAAGTTTCGTCGGAAGGAATTTACGGAAAATTAGTTAACAAACGGAGACGTAACAGTATTATTTGAATATTGTAATTGCTATATTTTTTTGGAATTAGTTTTTTCTTTCTGATTCTTTTTCCTGATTCCGTTGTTATTGATTTATTAATATTTATGATAAATTATTTATTAATATTGGTGTGAAGTCCTGGCCAGGTATTTGTTTATTAACTGTGTTGAATTTATTTCTAAGTGTTGTTATTGAGAATAAATTGTGTTTTTGTTGTTGAACCCTGATAGTGGCAGCATATTCATTTTAGACCATTACATTGGTGCCTCCCCATAATGGTCGAATTGTGACTTTGGATCTTTTTTGTTTCTCAATTTGATATAGAGTAATTAATTCAGAAATAATTTAAGTACACTCAAATATAAGTTAGCTAGTGTTTGAAAATAACTTTGTTGCTGTGAAGGTTAGTGAGTCTGATGTGGCAAGCTTAAAGCAGTTTGTGTCAGTATTGACAGAAGAGGTGGAAATGCTAACAAGCATGGTGACTGATATACTAATGAGAGAACGTAAGTCTCCCTCCCCTCAACCTCAAACATTGAGAGTCCATTCTACCCACAAACCTGTGGAAAATTCATTGATTTACATTACCACAATCAACCCACCACCCCTCCCTTGTTGAGAAGTTGGACAGCAAATTGATTTTAATGTCTTGGAGTTTTTTAAAAGTTTAAAGGGCATTTTATGTATATCAAGTACCTGAGAATAAATGGGTGAAAACTGCAGCTTCTTGTTTGAGTGGAAGAAACATTGATTAGTTTGTACCCAGCGGTGTCAGATAATATCAGCTTGGCTAAGGAACTCTTTAGAATGAAGTACCATGTTACTGCAGGGGAGTCAGCTGAGGCATTTATATCAAAAACTGTAAAAATTTATAAATTATGGAACCCTGAAGTTTCAGAAGGAGAAATATTTATGTGTATAATATCACAATTGGAGGTTTTTTTTTATGTGAATTTGGGGAATGTTACTTTGTTATATCTATTGCTGATGTGCTTAAATTTACTACAGAATATGAATGTCACTGGAATAATAAACTTTTAATAATGAAGTGATTAAAACTGAGCACAGTTATAGATCTTTGTAATGCTATACTTGCAATCAAATCGAGCACTTATCTATGCATTGTCCCAAAAAACAAAATATGTAAATAGAGAACAAAGAAATGAAGGTCAGATGTTGGTAAACAAGAGCAGAGATCAAAGAAGGAGATTTTGAGTTTTGTGAAAGCAAAACCCTCCATCAACTACTTAACAAAACAGCTCTGCCACACCTAACTCTACAAATTAATGGTGTGAAAGTAGAAGGTCGTATAGATACTGGGTCAGATTATTCAGTACTAAATTAAAATGTATGGCAACAAAACAGGAGAAATGATGTGATACTTCAATTAAAAACGTGGAATAAGGGTAACGTGTTTTGCAGATGGAATGACAAAATGTCCATTTTTAGGATATTTTGAAGCAATGTCTTGTTGTCGTCAAAGGTTTAGTTGTATCTTTTCTTATTGGATTAGACTTCATTCAGCAAGACGAAGAAACCCTTAACTTCTTCCCAAATGTTCTTGAATTAAATATGCTATCTGTTAAGCATGACTCTGGACAATGTTCACATTTAAAGAATAATGATTGTGAACGATTAAAACAAATTGTGTTGAAATATGCTGATATTTTTAACATAAACCTGGCCTCACATATTTGTCTGAAAATAGTATTTTAACCACGACAGAAAAGCCAGTGTTTGGTAAACCTTAATGTTATTCTCCCACTAAATTACAAGTGCTACATGTTCGAGTGGATGAAATTCTTTGTGATTGGTAAAATGAACCCTACTCTTCTTTTCGAGCTTCTTCAGTAGTTATTGTCAAAAAGAAGACTAATGATTGTAGGAAGATAAATCATGCCTCAAAATTTGACCGCTATTCATTCCCTCATATAATTGATATTGTGAATGCTTTGTCAGAGGCAACCTGTATCAGTACATTAGACTTATCCAATGTATATTGGAAAATACCTATTAAAATTTAGGATCGACATAAAACTGCTTTCATAATGGAGAACAGACTTTATCAATTTAAAGTGATGCCTTTTGGTCTTAAAAATGCCCCTGCTGCCTTCCAAAGACTTATAGATAAGGCTTTAACAGGAGTAACTGAATGTTAAAAGGCTTATATTTATGATATTATGGTGTTTTCACCCACATTTGAACAACATTTGAAAGACCTTGAATTGGTTTTCTACAAGCTACATACAGCTGTTACAGACTTCCCAACTCCATGTAACTGCAAAAACTTAAGCACTCTTTTGGGTATGTGTGCCTGGTACAATCAGTTCATTCCAAATTTTGATACAATTGCTGAATCGTTATATCAGTCATGAAGGAAGCATATCAGGTGGAAATGGATACCCCATTGTGAGGATCCAAAGATTAAAACAGGCTTTACGTGAATCCCCTGTCTTGCAACTTCCAATAAAAGGTGAACATTATTTTTTACATACTGATGCTTCAAATGTTGGATTAGGACCAATTCTGTATCAGAATACTGAACTCTGTAGAAAGAAACTATATTACTATAGAGTTAGACTGTCTAGCTGTAGTCTTTGCTATGGAAAAATATAGGATATACCTAGATGGAGAAGAATTTACAATTATAACTGACCATGCTGCCTTGAAATGGTTACAGACAGCTCCATGCAGACTGATGCATTGGTCAACAAAAATACAAGACTTAACATTTCAAATGCTGCAAAGAAAAGGAAAAGAGAACTAGTTCCCTGATGCCCTATCTAGACATTCTATTGACCCCCCCCCTCCTGAAGAAACTCCAGATTTAGACATCATTAAGCTACTACCTAAACTTTTTGCCATTATTTATTGTAAATGTTAATGCTAGAGAACAATTGGCTACTGAGTAAGGTTAAGATGATGAATATAAATATATATACTCTTATTTGAAAACTGGGCTATTACCAGACGATTCTACTATAATTGCAGAGACTAAGTAAATCCAAACACTGTCTTGAATGATAATGTTATTTATTGCTCAGAAAGGGTTGCTGGCAATAAAGAATTCAGACCAGTTATTCCCAAAACATTGAGACTGGCAATTTTAATCAAATTGCATGATCATTCATCTAGGTGCTCGAAAAACAATAGGTGAAGCATCCAGACGTGGTTATTGTCCTGGTATTAGAAAGGACATTAAATATTTTGTGTTGTCATCTTATGTTTATCAAATCACTAAATTTGATCAGAAGTGGCCAGCTGGATTTATGCAAATCTCTAAACTAATGGAACCTGGTGAGATGATAGGAGTAGACATCCTAAGTATAGGACAGGAAATAGTTATTTGTTGGTTGGGACAGATTAATTCAGCAAATGGGTTGAATTATATTCTCTCAAACAAATAACTGTGAAGGTGATTGTCAAAAAACTAATTAGTGTATACTTGTGTAAGTAAGGTATTCCTAAGACTCCTATATCTGATAATGGTCCACAATTTGTCTCTCATTTGATAGATGAAACTTGTAAAGCTATGGGAATTAAACACATCTATACAACTCAATATCATCCTCAGTCTAACATCACTGAAAGAGTAAGTAAGAATATTGGTAGAATGATATCTGCTTATATTGAAAAAATCATTGAACTTGGAGATATCATTTATCTGAATTTTCTCTCACCATGAGTCTACAGGTTACACACCAGCCAAACTTCATTTGGGATATGAGATATTTTTTTCTGGGACTGACTGATGAAATACCAAACAGCACCTTAACCCATTGATGAATAAACAGCAGAATTACAAGTTGTCATACAGAAAGCAAGATCCAACGTTGAAAGGGCTCGGACAGCGACAAGCCTTTAACCATGAGATTCCTAAACACATTTAAAGTAGGTTAATTAATATCATTAAGGACACATCCTTTATCTTCTGCAGTAAATAATTTTACTGAAAAATTTGCTCAAAGGTGGAATGGACCTTTCAAAATTATGAAGTGTGTTACTCCATTTGTATATGAATTAAAAGATCCTAGATCAGGTGCAGTTATAGGACAATTTCATATTTCTAATATAAATATATATATATATTTTTTTTTTTCCCTAATGACGATTCTCTGAGGAGTGAAGAAGATACTAATCGTCCAAGGCAGTTGCAGCAAAATTAAAATGTCTACTACAGAATGTCTGCTGGTGTGTCCACTTCTCATCCTTCAACAGATCCTGCTGATGGCATACCTCTGTCTCCTCCCCAAAGGACATCACAGAATTAATTATTGTAGTTAGCTGGTCTTCAAACTGTTAAACTTTCATTAAACCAGAGCCAGAAGCTATAGAAGATCTAGCTGAAGATTCAAAAACATGAATTGTATTTTTCTTGTAAGGTATCTGTACTTAAACTGTAAAGGATTCATGATGTCATTATAAAGAGAGAGTTGAAAGTAAGGATATGAAAATTGGAATATTTTGTATGAAGTGATTAATGTCATCACTTCATTTTTTTTTCAAAGGGGGAAGAAGTGTGAAATAGCAAATTCTATTTTTTTTATGGTTGTGTTTATCATTCGTTTATTTTTTCCTTCTATTATTTAGTTTATCTATGAATTTTGAGTTGCATCAAAATGCTACCTCACCTTCTACATCATCATTTACATTTTGAGTAAATATATATGTGTGTATGATGAAACTGACAACAGTTTCCCTAGCAGTGACGTACAGATACTATTAATGTAGCAGAAGAGTATGTAAATTTATATGAATAAATACCCTGCCAGAAGCTTCACTAAAAGAGAGCAAGAGAGTCGCGAGATAGTTATTGAGGATATAATTACTGCTGTTTATCACTCAGTATTGATATTGAAAGGTATTGTTTAAATATTGTATTTTGTTTTTGGAATTAGGTTTTTTTCTTTCTGGCTTTTTTTTTTTTGTTCCTGATTCCACTATTATTGACTTATTAATATTTATGATGAACTGTTTATTAATATTGGTGTGAAGTCCTGGCCAGGCACTTATTTGTTAACTGTGAATTTGAATTATTTTGAATTTATTTCTAAGTGTTGTTATTGTGAATAAATTGTGATTCTCTTGTTGAACCCTAATTGTAGCGGTGTGTTCATTTTAGACTATTACAATAGATCTGTATTCACAATAATCAAGAGTATTTTATATACACTCAAAATTCATTTAATTTTTGTTCTAGAAGTAATACTATATTTTAAAACAAACTATTGTTTGACTTAGTTGCAAGTTAAGTGTGATAGAACAATAAGGTATAAACATGTATTTGGACACACTTAACCAGGTTTGACAGGTACTCTGCTGTTGTGTATGTGTTAATGTGGAATATTTCTGGAGGCAGAAATATATAAGAAAATTTGTGACAAGTACAAAAGAGATTATATTTACTGCCCTTAAGATCTTTAATAGGTTCTATATTCATCCAAACCTTAAAAATTAAGTGTATTTATTTCATTTAACAAAATCTCATACCCTAAAGACTGCTCTAATCAAACAATTTTAGATATCACTGCAATTTATATGTTGTACAGAACAATATGCATTGTTGTAGTTGTTCTAGAAATCCTCATTAACCTTTACACTTGCTATTCTCAGCTATATTTGAGATACCAATTGTTACTATACTCAAAAATTTCCAAATACTTTTGATGCTGTAATATTTTCAGATATCTTGGTAGGTACAATAAGGCAAGATATTTTAGGTACACTACACTTGCTATATTCAGTGCAACCCCAAATGACACTAGACTTGTTCAGCATGCAAAACTAATGTTGATATTCTTGTCTTATGAATTATTGAAATTTTCAAAAAAGAGAATGGCCAGCATTTATCAGAGGCAAGCACATTTTTTCAGCTGTACGTTGTATTATCCATGGACAAATATAGATATGCATTTGGTCATGTGCCTTCTACATTATTTTTTACTTTTGCTGACAAAAGGCCAACATGATATCTAATAATGTCATGTTTAACATTTAGACAACACTACATTATCATGCATGAATCTTGTTTGATGGAATTTGTAACATTTTGTAATGTTACTTGTGTGAGCCTTAAAGGAGCTACAAGAAACTAATGGTACTCTATCTATAACCCAAACAGATCATTACTTCGATCTTACAGGCTGTTTGAGATATTTTACAGTTCTTATTTTTGAAAGAATTGTAGTGGGTAAGATTACCTTTGTCATTTTCCAGATGTTTTTATGGTTATTTCTGCAAGTGATAAAAACAGTTACTCAAAGTATGAATATAAATCTGGAAGTTTGCTTCGACTTTTCATGTTTTCTGGTTGACTTAAGTTGTCAACTTTTCTGTAATCACACTCATAAATCATAATTTCTACTCTAGACCATAACTTATAAATCAGAGCAGTTTTTTATTCAATCACAGCCCAGATATGATAGTACTTTCTTCATCCAACTCCATATCAGGAGTCTTGGTAATTATACAAAACTCAACCATGTTTCAAATGTTTTGCTAGTTAATTTACTCAACTACAGCTTAAATATCATGGTAGCTTCTATGTTCAATTTCAGCTTAGACATGATGGTAGCTTTTGTAATCTAATATATTCATAATATCTATACTCAACCACAACATAAATGTCAAAGTAGCTTCTACGTATAACTTCATCTTAGATAGCACAGCATCTTGTACACATATTCACAGCTGTGAAATCATGATACTTCCTACTTTCAAGCCCTGCTTAAGATATTCTGGTAATTTTCATACTCAACCACAACTTAGATATAATGGTAGTATCTACACTCCACCAAGCTGAGATAAAACTGTAATTACTATACTCAACATAATCTCAGCCACTTTGACAGTTTTTACTCCCAACCACAGATCAGATACCATATTAGTATTTGCACTCAATCATACCTCGTATATCATAATAATTTCTACACTCATTGAAAGCTGAGATATCATGATTACTTTTACGCACAACCACAGCTCAGAAATCATGATTGTCCCTATATTCAACCACAGCTTAGATGGGTGACAGTTTATATGTTCAACCAAACCTCATATATCATGGTAGTTTCTACACCTAAACCCATTTTATATATCACAGCAGTGTTTACATTTAACAACAATTAAATTTAGGTATTGTCTATGCTTATCCACATTGCTGAAATTCTTGTATTACATTCAAACACGTTTGAAATATCCTGTTAATAAGATTTGTATGCACATATAAAAGTTTTTGAAAAGTAAAAAATGTTTTACATAACTTTCTCTTATTATACGTTTTAAATAATTGTATGTTTTCTACACCAATGAAAGTTGCAAATATAAAATGTAAAACATAGATAATGTGTTTTAAGAGATGAATAAATTTTTTTATAGTTGAAAATTAAAGACTTGTTCATACCATATATCTGTTACCAGCCAATATATGATGATACTGGTAATATTGGCTATCAGAAAATTCATCTTTTAAAATATCAATAAAAATTATATTTAAAAGATGAAAGAGATTAGGTAAAATGCACATTAATGTTCAATTTAAGTGTACCATACAGTTAACATTGTAAAGATGCAAATCTTACAATAACACTAGTTTTAAGTCATAAATTCAAATTTCTGTAGTTTAGAATGTAATAATTTTAATTTCTTATATGGAAAACTGTTTGTGGTATTTTATACAAGCTACACTAAAACTATTAATTATTGGCATAATTAAGCAGTTTTTTTATATAAAAGTCAAAGCTATGATACTAAATGTTTTTTAATTTACTTTTTACCTACAATTCATAATCAGTAGTAGTGAGAATATTACAAGTTGACATGGGAGCATAAACAATGGTAGTAATGGGAAGGGAAATGTTGCATGTTTTTGGGTGCATTCAAGTGAAAAAACGTTGCAGCAAGTTGTTACCAAAATGAATGTAATTTCTATTGGGAATGATTTGTAAGTCCATAGTTCAAAACTAAATTGTGGATGATTTATCAGATGTATAGTTTGTGATTAATACTTTGACATTGCCAAGATGGATGAGGCTGTACTTTTTAGCCACATGTGTGGAAAGAAACTTACATCTACTATCCTGCAACCCAAGATGATAACCATAATAAACACTGGGTAGAAATTACCTACACTCAGTCACAGATTATGGTAGTTTTTACATTGAGCCAAGCCCCCCAGTGGCACAGCGGTATGTCTGCGGACTTAGAACGCTAGAAACCGGGTTTCGATACCTGTGGTGGGCAGAGCACAGATAGCCCTTGTGTAGCCTTGTGCATAATTAAAAACAAACATTGAGCCCAAATTCAAAAACCAATTTAGTGTCTTCACTCAATTATAGATAAGTATCATGGCACTTATTCCATTCATCACACCTCAGATATTTTTTAGCTTCTACACTCAACCACAACTCAAATATCTTTTTAACTTCTGTGCTGAAACACAGCTTAGATATTATGATGGTTTGTGTACTCATCCACAGCTGTGAAACCCTTATAGTAACTATGCTTATCCAAAGCTCAGATGTCATAGTGTTTTCTACACTCAGTCACATCTCATTTATCGTGGTACTTCCCATAATATATCATACCTCAGATATCATTTTGCACTCAATCATACTTCATATTTATGACATCCTACACTCTCCTAGAATGACTCCTGTATTATTGTAGTTTCTACACTCAGCTTCAGTCATTGTCACATGTTCCCAGTAAAGAATATTTCAGTGCTAACCTGGATTTTACCTAAAATACTGAAATATCCCTTCAAGCAGAGGAAATGTCGCCTATTAGAGAACAAAAGGCAAAACAGACATAAAAAAAAAAGATAATGCTAGTAATTGTGGACCTAATGTTGCCAGAATGGTGAAATTAAATAATTCATTATTTGGAACAATTCTATACTACTATAGAAGGTAGTAAATCCATCGTATGGTCACACAACATCTTTTTAAGTTTTTATTCAAATACAGCTTAGATATCATTATGGTTTCTGTAGTCAATGCACTCAACCATATCTCATGTATCATGGTAGATTATACACACAACTGATCTTATGTGTAATAGTAGATCTTCACTCAGTTGCATCTTAGATATTATGGTAGTTTCTGTGTTAATTTCTACATAGAACCATAGCTCATGTATATGGTAGTTTCTACACTGAACCTCAATGTAGAAAGCATGGCCTTTTTTACACTTATCTGAAATCCTGGTAGTTTGTACATTTAACCATATGTTTTACATTATAATAGCTACTACACTCACTAAGAGCTCCAGTATCACAGTAGTTTTTACATTCAAACACAGCTGAAATATTATGATAGTGTCTTTACTGTTTGTTGGTTATTATGTTAGCTTCTTCACTCAACTTTGATATGATAATTTCTATACTCAACTACAGATCAGTAGTTTTGACATTATAACCATAATGCATTAATCACCAGTTCAAACACTCACCCACAGCTTATTTATCATGGTAGGTTTTACTCTCAATCATTACTTGAAATTCTGGTATTTACCATACTCGACCACAGCTTAGATGTCACTCAAACACTGTATCTACCGTGGCCTTTGCAGTAGATCTTTCTTCTCGTCATTGGCATTTATTAATTAGATTCTTTTCATTTAGATAGCTTGTTGGTATCATAAAATATTACTAATAAGCATAATTTATTCTATTAGGTTATGTTTGTATATCTTAGATTTTATTTGAAGAATGGAAATGTTTATTTTAACTGATGGTGAAACTGCTGCAGTTTATATCATGGTTGATTGCTCTTAGTTTTCTTTGTGTGTTTTTTCAGTACCAAAGAAAAGTTCAGCTGCCACTTAATCTTACAATTGAAAAATATAGCATTTGTTGACAATGTTCATGTAGGTAAGTTGGGTTTATATGAATTAAAGTTTATCTTTGACAGTATTTATATTTAGAAAACTTAGTCTTCACCTAAAATGAAGTTTAAAGACTTGTCCACCTTTAAAAAAGTGACAAATGTAACCAAAACTGAAGTTTAAAAGCTTGACAATTTTAACCTTTACTGCCTAGTATTCCCATATGGGAGTACTGTAAAATTTAAGAGTAATGTAAAACTTTCTATATTTTATAAAACTTATCACGTGCATTTCTATATAAAAAGGTTAAAAGATCTGAAAATTAGTTTTGGTCAGATTTAGTTAACTTAAAGATAATGTTTTTTTAGTTGTTTAAAAAGTTATTTTTGTTTTGCTCATCATATAGAAATATATATGTTAAAACTTATCCAAATAAATAATTTGAAAAACATAACAGGTACCTTTGTGCCCTCAATATATAAAAAAAAATTATTCAGATAAGTTCATTATTTTGTTGCATTTGAAATATGATGTTCCCATAGGGTACATTAGACACAGGTGTATCATGTGATATTGCATCATGTTTTGGTGTGATAAAATATTGCATCATCTTTATGGGTATATATAAAAGAATAACTCACCACAGATGAATCATTGGAAAACACAGTGGCAAAATGTTCATCAAAGGCAAACTGATATGCTTTGGGTGATAAGGGCTATAAAGCAATTGGAACTATTTGTAAAAATAGACCAGAAGGAGAAACAAAGGCTATGACCTCTGACAAGAAACTATAGAAAGTTCATGGCAGTTTTGACTTTCATTGCAATGGAAAACGTGTGTGTATTGAATGACAATTCCATTGTAAATATTGCCCGTTATTCATTCATGTTAAAGAAGGAAGTGAGTCAGAAATAACAGCTTAATTTGATTCATTTTGATAACAAGAGAATAGGAGGGGTAGAGTTTATGGATTGCCTTCTAGCTACATACAGACCAATGATCTGTGGAAAATAATGGTAGTGGCCATTGGTGATAAATTTATCTCTAATGGCAGCATGAATATGGTATTTTAACTTACATTCAAAGAAAAAGGAAGCTGACCAACTTTAATTTAGAAGAAATATTGCTTTAATTCAGATGAAGGCTTGAAGTGATAGAAAACTAGCTACTGGTGGTAGACATGCAGATCTGCCCACAGATGTGTAATTTGATGAACAAAACCTTGAACTAATACACCTTGTATTCTAGGCAGATGTGTATTATGTCAGAAAAACACAATGTGCAAAAATGTGAAATAAGTGTTCATTACAGTCAAGGAACTTGGTATTTCAATATTTATCATTCAAAAGAATAATGTTTCCAAGTTCAGTATTTGACACTATTATTGAAAATTAATTCATTTTTTGTAAGGCTTGTGTATTCTAACAAGTAATCAGTTTTTAGTTTTATGTAATGTCTTCTTATGAAAATAAAATAATGAAAGTAGTGTCGTTTCCATTCCACAATTTCAATAACCTTTATGGCCTGGTACCCTAATGTTACCACATGGTAACATGTATGTGACTTCAAAAGGAAAAACTCGTTTCCTTTCAATACTGAAAAAAACATCCTGGGTTAATAAGATATCTTCTCTGAAAATAACGTACAAAAATTCTATTTCCCTCTTGCGTCAACCAGTAAAAGGTCAAGAAAGTAACAAATGTAACGTAAACTGGAGTTTAAAGGCTTTTCCATCTTTAAGAAAGTGGCAAATATAGTAATTACTGGAGCTACTGTTGAAAAACTTGTATATCCTGGTCAATACTTCACATATTCCCAAAGTTGATTTATCTAACTATCTTATAATTTCAGCTTCTAGATGAGTTAAATATGGAAAACATGACTGTTAAATAATGTTAATGTAGGTATTTTGATGTAGTTTACTGCTGCACTATTCTTGAATAATTGAATGATAAAAATATGTTTGATGGTGAGAATTAACTGAACTATTAATAATAACTGTTTCAGGAAAACTATTTTTTTTTCTACATATACACACACATAGGAAACTTTGTGCATTATATATGTGAGAAGATTAGACACAACATAGAGACCTTTTATTTAACTGGATGTGGCTCATCAGTTTTGACTTCAATGAGAGGTGAAGTAGAAACTGACAACTTAACATGTAGCTGGCCTGATCCTTCTGAACTTAAAGAACTGAATATCTTTGGAAAAGATGGAAACCTGCATTTGTTCTGTGATGAAGGTTTGTCTTTGCTTTATTTCTGTTGTAAAATTGAAAGTATGTTTCCATTTAAGTGAACTCTTTTCAAAGCACAGCTATATTTATTTCATAATAATTTTTGTTGTATTTATTACAAGCAGATCATTAAATTGTTTGTGAAATATATAATTTGTCAGCTAAAGTTAGTCTCAATAATTTTAAACACTAAACAGTTTACAGTGGGTTTTTCAACCTAGTTTAGAGTATCTTGTATTTTTTGGTCACGTTTGTGATATTTTACTTAATTAGCTGTATACACGAAGAATAGAAACTTTAGGTTATACTTGTCGACTAAGATGGGGAAAGGAGCTCCTCTGATTCTTGCCCCAGAGAACCAGTATTTACCCCAAAAACCAAGCAGCAGTGAAAATATTTTTCTGGATTCTCTTGTTACACATTTTAGGTATGTGAATTGAAACTGTATTTATTGGTTTATATATTTAACTGATAGGTAAGGTTAAGAATCCTTTATTGTATGGGTAAGGCAATTCAAATTAAAAAAAAGTAATCCATTAGATGGTAAGTGACTTGTATATGTGCTTCATAAATTTTCGTTTTAAGCCCAAGTTTACAGATCCATTTTCTGCACATGTGACAAGGTTTTACTAAATTAAATTCAAAATTTAATTATGCAACATTGGTTTTGTTGTCCTGCAACACACAAGCATTTACAAGTTTTAGATTTCAGTCTTTATAACTTAATTAATTATTCACACACACACACTAGACCTTAATGTATAGACAGAAACTAGGTTAATTGTTCTGTTTACACATCCTTTCTCCTCCCTTCAAATTCCGTAGGGCAAGTTCTGAGAAAGGAAAAGTAAATCACTTGAAAACTCTTGACAGAAGCTATGCCTACTTTCTACACATAGTCATAAGATTTCACATTCAACACTATCTATTTCTGTAGATATTTCTAACTAATAGAAAGAGTCTAATTTTGAACTACAATTTCCCATTGGTTGTTATGAAATTGGTATGCAGAATTCCATACAGTTTCTTCAGACTGTTCTTAGTATTTTTGCAGATTGTCTTTGCTAGCACTTGGCATTGTTTTCACCTAGAAAAATGTTAGTTTGATAGATAATTAAATTGTATTTAAGTTTTAATTTTATATTTTAGTTAGTTATGTTTTAAATGCATATTAGAAAGATTTAATATTTGTTTAGAATATAACCCAAACTGAGTATGTCAAAGCAACAACATTCTGCTGAAGGCTAAATTGTCTCTGCCGACGATACTATAATATTGCCTGATGATGCCCATTGATGTGTGTCACAATAAAGTATAATGCTAAAGGACAGGAAAGGTAACTAAAACTTTAAAAATGTACTATATATAAAAATGTGAAGACTTGAAATTAAGAATATAACCAAAAGATCTTTTAAGATTATTTGGCAAAAATTAAAAGGTATGTACTTTTCCAAACAAACTTATCTCTTCTCACACTACACCAATTACTTGACTGCTAGGGTTTCTTTCCTTTGCCAGTCTAAGCATTGGTCTTAATTTTTCTTGCTTACTCCAGTCATTATTCTCAACTAAGTTGCCCTTGGCAATGTCTGTCTCATGAAGCTCTCCACCTATGTCAGTGCTCTATGCTGGTAATGTATATAAGCACTCTTTCAGATAATATTGTAACTTTTTCTCAACAAAGCATTCACTAAAGCATTTATCTGTAGTACGGCTGTTGGAGATACTTTGAGCATTCTTTGTTGCCTACTAGTTTGCCCTGTTCTAGGGGTGATGAATTTGGTGGCGGATCAATTGTCTTGACCTAACCAGATTCTCCAGACAGCGTGGATGCTTCTTGGAGAGTTTTTCCATTGGATTTACTGTCGGTTCTGGACATTGATGATACATGCATTTGCCACTCATTGGAACACTCCACTACCAGCATTTTGGTTTCCAATATCTCACCCTCGGGCATTAGCAATAGATGCATTCAGTCAGGACTGGATGGGATTGCACCTATATGCCTTCCCATGGAGCCATCTGTTACCCAGAGTCCTAGCTATGATTTGTTCAACCCCTTGTGTTCTTTTGGTAGCATCGGATTGGCTGTCTCAACCCTAGTGTCTGCTTCTGTGGTACCTTCAGGAGTGCCCACCTCTTCCACTCCCCCCCCCCCCCCGCACATTTATCTGAACAACATGTTCTGGAGTATTGTTGGATCGATGGGGTACCATGTACGTACCTGTCATTCGGCATACAGGTTGAAATTTTTGCAGATTCATTTGACTCTTTCTACTGTTTTAAGATACTTCTATTTCTTTCAACTTTTGTTTGAAGTCAAATCTAGGCCTTAACGATTTGACGAAGAACTGGGCCATTTACTGGTCATTATTTTAACACATTTGTCCTCTTCAAGACTTGCCTTAGTGTCGTGGTTGGTCTGTTGCTGGGACTTGTTGAGTTGTGATGTTTTTTGGAGAGTATTCACTTACCTTCTTGTGCCCTTTGATATTTACTGGAAGTGCCTTTTCTTCGGCCTTATTTATTTCCTGGAATTCCAGAAGCTTTAGAAGCCAGAGTTGATACAGCACGTTTGCAGTCTTCTTTATCGTCTTTGTCTGCTCGACCCTATTCTACTTCCACTTGTACTTCTGCATGTTTATCCCCTAGTGTCTCAAGGGCCCCTCCTTTCACTCATCTTTCCATTGGTTCTCTTAATCGTTCCATCCTTCGTCTCGGGAGATACTTTGTGGGCTGGTAGGAAGACTTTTCCTGACACTTTCATATCTCTACCTTCATGATCTGACAGTTTCCTCCTCGAAGAGACCTTGTCTTCCCCCCTGTGGCTGAGTTGACTACCTCTACTAGATTTTATCAGGGTAGTGTTATCTGACTTACAGTTATTGTTTCTTTCTCTTCTAGGGTCCCTATTGATTTTTTGGATCCCACTCAGTGGTGAGTGTTGCCCAGTCGGGTATGCTTGTATTTAAATCCTGCACTAGCAACCTCTATATCAGTTCCTGGTTGCAATGGGCTCTGTCGAGATGAGGTGTTCCATAAGACCATCTGGATGGTGATATCATATTACAATATTTCTAATGGACTGCTACTCATGGACTATCATGAGTAAAGCTAAAGGGGATTTTGCCAGTTCCTGCTGATCTTAGAGCTGAATCAGTCGAGATCAATTTGCTTTTGAAAATTAGAGAATGTGGTTCACTTGTTGCAATGTCTCTGGAGACCTATTCCTCAGGTCTCTCCAGTACTTATGTTCCCCCCTTCTACTAGTGGATGAGCTTGAGAGTCCTTACCACACCCAGTTCCCAGGATGATGGACTGAGGATTTACCTTTGGAGTGTTGAGTTTTCTCTGCTCTTGGAGAAGAGGGCAAAGTTGGGGACCAACCTATACAGGAGCCTACTCGTAAAACCAGTCCAGATTTGACGCTTAGCTATCTGATGGGGGGTGGTGCTTGGACCCTCTTATGAACACTGTTGTTCATGCAGGGGTCCACTATCTCCTCATAAATTCAGATGCAACGTGGTCCCATCTTTGGTCCTCGGTGGGACAGTGTTCCACATCCTCAATATAATTGTATGGGTTAGCAGATTTCTCCTTGTGTACTTGGTGGGGGAGTAAAGACAACTGTTTGTAAATTCAGATGGGATAAATTCTGAGTTGTGGAATCTTGGTTGTTTGGTCAGGGCTGGAGCATCATACTTGTATTGTAGTCCACCCTTTTCAATTTTCTGTAGTTCTGGGTGAAGAGCATACTTGTTCTGGATGTAGTGTGGTGTTTCCCACTTTGATACCACTCTCATGGTACATATTTGTTGCCTGCAGATTCCTTGTGTATGACCTCTGTCCTCACCGGCCTCTCTGCCTTCTCAATGTGTGATTCTAGCTATTAGTGTCAGCAGAGGTATGTATGTTTTGGAAGTTATCATTTTCCTAAACTAAAAATGTATTTCCAAACATGCTTACCCCCACTGACACTCTCCCTTCTGTCCTCCCCATTAAGAGCCGGTGTTAGTAACTGGAATGTAGTAGGTCTCGAAAAAGTGATTTTATTGCCTACATACAGTGCTTATATACAGTACCTGCATAGAGGGCGTGTGAGGGCCCACGTAAAGTTTTGGAAATTAGATATTGCCGAGGGCAGTCAAGTGGGGGTATATAAAGTCTGGAGCAAGTGAACACAACGTTAGATGGCAAACATGAAGATCGAGAAATAGCTATTATTGTCAGCGGAGGTAAGTATGTTAGAAGTAGGATTAAATGCAATATTGATGATTGTACAAAAAAATTCATGTTACTTGTATGTAGTCAGTAGTCACGGGCTAAAAAATAAATTGGTGTATGAATAGTTGAGAATTTTTGAAAAGCTGATAATTTTGGATTCCATCAGTAATTCTATAGTTAAAAGTGTTTAAAAGTTATATTAATAGTAAAAACTGAGTAAAAAATATCATACCATAATGTGATAGGAGTTAGTTCTCAAGTATATAGCACATTTTTTTTTATTGTGGTCTCATATTACCCCTAGTATATATATAAAGTAAAATACTCAATACTTCTAAAAGAAAAGCTTTTAAAAATTGACAATAGAGCTAATTTAATTGATTAACTATGTAACTTATTAATGACAGGATTTTATCATATTCTAGGTGTTCAGGATCAATCCAGCTGCTTACATTTAGTGATACATGTACACCAAAACAGAAGTTAACAGACCTTCCAAAACAAAGAGGTAACTAGTATATGATGTTACTTACTTTTATACATGGTCTTAAAGATAAGATATTTTTCAAATAAGTAATTATTAGTATATGTTTCAGACTCAGATTGTAATTTTATCATCTTCTATATGAAGATACGGAGTACTTGTTTTTACCCCAAGGAGGAAAATTTAGTGAATTTCTGATACAGTACTTACCTCCTTTCATAAGATTAGCTATTCTCGTTTGGTGCTGTCCTCTATATGTGAGCATTTTCTTATGTATGCCACAAGCCTTCCACCTCCCCCCCTTGTTGGAATTAGCACATTCCAACATCTTTCTCATGCAAATCATTATGTGTCATCTATTAACCAACAGTAGCATAGTTTGCTCACGTTTCGCATGTGACTCCCTCTACGCTCCTGTTCCAAATCTTCACTTCTCATTTGACAGCTTTCGATTACAGATGTTTTCTTTAGTGCTTCCTGTGTGGCATATTTTAATTCCAAGTGGTTCTATTTTTTTGTGGTTATACATTAACACATTTCTCCCAGTTTATTATTGTTGCTTTTCTGCAATAGACAATTTTATGCAGTTTCTGGAATTATGAATTCCAAAGTCAATGTTACCACATTAGGGATCAAATCAAAGATCAATCTTCTGCCTCAGGTACAAGCAACCTGACTGTGGATCTTTCTGATTTTGTTCATAGGGAAATTTAATGCTACTTGGGTTACCTGTTTTCCTCTAACGTCACCTGAGCTTCTTCAGATTCTGCTGACATTATTCAGCTTGACGATAGTTTTGATCGTCGTTTTCCTCCTGCCATGTTTGCCATTCCTTCCTAGTTCCAATCTGAAGATTCACAGAGACCTTCGTCGGCTTTCACGGATTTTATATCTCAGGTTTGTGATGTTTTGTCCCTTTCTTCTGTTTCTTATTCCCCTCGTCATTCTTTGTTGCATGAGCATTCTTGTCAACCATTTTTGGTGAAGGGATCAGTATGCCGTGCCTCCCAACAGCCTCTCATTAATATGCCCATTCTTACCATTGACAGAATATCTGTTTTTGGATCACCAGTTGTTGTGTTCATTATTATCTCTTTGGGGGGGCTCCTGAATCTCATGCTAGTCTCACACATACGCAATATTTTTGCATTCATCTTACCTTTACTACCTTTCTATACATTTCCTCTCAGAGGCTCTCCATAGAAATCCCGAGGGATTTTCTGCCAACACTCTTCACCTTCTCACTTCCACTTTGGCCTATATTTCTTTATTGGCTCTGTTGTTACACATGTGGTTTCTTTGTTGGTACCTTATCTGTAGGGGCTTCATTCTTGCTTGTGTTAATTTACTCTCCACTTATCTCAGGGATTTATGTCTTGCTTCTTTTCTTCAACATTTTGCCTTTGACACTGCTCCTGATGATATTGAGTTGCGGGTGACATCCAACCGACAACAGTACACCCTTTCACTTTTTGTGTCCAGTTTATCATGACCAGAGCCTTTCAGGCCATGTATTCCCATTTCCTGTCCTTCTTCCTCCCATCCTTTACTCTTTCCTTCAAATCCGGGTAAATCTTTTTGTCAAGATCATCGCCAATGATCGTCTGTCATCTACAGTACTGCTAACTACCCAGTGTGAGCTTGTTTTTGTATTTTCTTTCTTGCTGGCTCACTATTGTTGAGGATCAATGGATGACAAAGGTTCTTTCAGAAGGACTTGTTCTCACATTTCTTTCCCTGCCTCCCATTTCTTCTCAACCCTTTTCCTCAAGCGTCAGAGGCGGTTTAGGTTTTGCTTTTGCAGTGGGCTATCAAACCAGTTAACCATCCCTTGAAAGTGTTTTACTCTCTTCTTTTCATGGTCTCAAAGAAAAACAGGGATTGGCGACTAGTCCTCAATTTTTCACACATCAACTGCTTCATCACACACCCAAAGTTCACTACGGAGTCCTTTCTGACCCTTAGATGAGCTTTTTCCCTGGGATTGTGGATGTCAAAAATAGATATCTCCAATACTTATCTTCTCATCCCAATAGCCTTTCAATCCCATCTTTATCTTTGGTTTGTTCACAGTGGTTTACCAATTTCAGGCTCTCCCTTTCGCACTTGGTCCCTCTTGGTCATGCCCATATGAGAGCCTTCTCCTTTTGGCATGTAGATGTTGCTGATCTGATTTATTTGCCATTGACAATTCATGTACCATTTATCATCCTACCTATCTTCTTCTTTATCCTGATCATTCCTTTCTCCTCAAGACCATGACAGTACGAGAAGGTTGTTCCTACTTTTCTCCTATTTCCCTGTCTTCTATCCCCCATCTTTACTGATAGACTGCTGTGTCCCATTAGGGCCCTACAATGTTATATTGCACACACAGCTACCCTCTGGTGTATGAGCAACTGTCTTTTCATTCCCGGGCAATCCTTTTCCCTTCTACCCTAACAAATTGGGTCTGCTTTCTGGTTTGTTTGGCCTACACCTTTTTACCTTCTTCCTCCTGTACCTTGTTCTTCCATCACGTTTTCTCTCACTTCCCATCTTCATCATCTGTTGGAGGAGATCCTCCAAGCTGGCATGTGGACCATGCCCAGTATATTTGTCTCCCATTATCTTCATCACATCGCACTTTCCTCTACATTGGGGTTTCATCTTCCAACTGTTGTTGTGCTCCAGACTTCGGTGTGACTTTAACTGGTAAGTTTTATTCCTTTTCCTCTTTTGCAGGGGCCTTTTTTTACTCCCTCTTTTTCACATGGATCCCACCCAGTGTCAAGTGGTGCCTGAACAGGTATTCTTTAAGTTAAATTCCACACTGTAAGCTATAGTGACATGCATGTTCTCGTTCATGGCTGCTCATGGTCACTGTAGAGATAAGGTGTTTCATAAGATTTCTGGAAGGTAATCTACCTCGCGATGGTTGCTTCATAAATATGTCCATTCTGGACCATACCACCCATGGACGGCATGGGTAAAGCAAAAGGGGTAGCTGCCCATCCCAGATATGCTTTGAGTGAAGAACTTGGTATGGTCTGCTTTTCAAAATAGGGTATCATGGTCACCCATGGCACACTCTCTGGTGATGAAGTACCTCTGGACTCTCCAATGCATTTTCACCCACCCACCCCTTGTTTGAGCAGAGTATAGTAGTCCTTGCCACTTTCTAGTTCCAAGCCACTGGGGTGGTTGACCATGGAGCCACCCTCATGAATGGGTTCTACTAACAAGTTCGCTATAACCATTCAGTTGAGAGTAGGGTGGTAGTGTTCTGCTGATGTAGATGCAACTTTGCCTCTATAGGAGTTGATCCGTCCTCTTGCTGGTGGATGTGGCTTCCTGATACAATTTACACTATCACAGGAGTTGATCCATCACCTTCCTGGATGATGTGGTCTCCTTATGCTATTTACATATTAACAATATTCACAACCACTGGAGTTGATCCATCACTTTACAAGCTGACATGGCCTCCTAATACTATTTACAATACTGTGGAGTTGATCAATCACCAAACTGATTGATGTGGCCTCCTATTATTCATTTACACCTACAGTTGAGTTGATTCACCACTTTAATGGTCAGCCCGGCATGGCCAGGTGGTTAGGGTGCTTGACTCGCAATCTGACGGTCACGGGTTCGAATCTCTGTCACACCAAACATGCTTGCCTTTTCAGCTGTGGGGGCTTTATTATGTAACAGTTAATCCCACTTTTCATTGGTAAAAGAGTAGCCCAAGAGTTGGCGGTGGGTGGTGATGACTAGCTGCCTTCCCTCTAGTCATACACTGCTAAATTAGGGATGGCTAGCGCAGATAGCCCTTGTGTAGCTTTGCACAAAATTCATGACAAACAAACAAACAAATTATTCTCCTCTATCTCTGTTATTACAATACAAGCTGTGAAACTCACTTTTGAAATTGCCTGTTACGGCTGAAGTGACATGCAGTCTAACTTCACTTTCACCAACTTACTAAACTTGCACTCTGTACCTGCATATATTTATAACACACAACAGAAAAATTTAGAAATATCTAGCCCTTTATATAGCTAGAAATATCTAGCAATATTCACATAATGAGAAAAACTTAGAAGCTTTGAGAAAGATGATGTAAACAATATTACATTATTTTTTTTTAAGCAAGCACATTACAAATCTAATATGACGTAGTTAACATATTGTAAAGAATTAAAATTTATTCATGATGCCTATTTGTTTACTGTATGGTGTTAAAATAATGTACAGCTGTATAAATGATGTTAAGTAACCCTGTAATAGTTAAATACACACAGAGACAAGTTTCTATGTATGAACTATTTTTGCAATAGCATGAATATATATGTAAAACAAGCATGAAATAATGTGTAATATGGTTGAAATAGATTTCATATAACAATTTTAATGGAATTGGGCAAAATTTTACCAATATCTTTATTATGAAATTACAGTAAAATTGTAAGGTACTTAAAGAGATAATTCCAAAACTTAAAAAATTAAAGTGTTGATAAATTTTGTCTTGTAACTAAAAATATACATTTGAAATATAGCATTCTAATTTGTTAAACTTTCCATGGTATCTGTAAAGTTATGACCCTTTTTCACTGTAAAGAATAAAAAACTACACAGCTTTGGAAACATATATCTTAACATATGAATAAGTTGATTTTGAATATGCAAATCAGTAAGTTGTGTGATAGCCATAGCTGATATAAAGTCTTGATGGAATTGCCTGAATCAGAACTACGTTGTGGTATTTTGTAAGCAGTGTAATGCCACCAAAAATTTATTGCATTTGGAAAGGGTATGTACAGTCATTTCTGATCTAAAATATTTCATACATTCAGATAATAGAAAATGTATTCTGATTGGGGATTGAACAATTCAAAATCCCTTGTATTTAATGGCATTGGAAAGCAAAGGAATATGGATCAACTTTTGGAACAAGGGCCATCCAGAAAGATAGCTTCAACAAGTCATATTCCAGCTGAGAATCAATGATTTCAAAGTTCAATGTCAAAAGCCTTCCATGGCTCCCAGGCAAAAGTGTACAACATAATCAAGAAATATCTCCATCTGTAAATGTGGCACAAATTTATGTAAACAAGTTGCTTCCATGACATATTTATTCAACCATTGCATACATCAAACACCAGTAGAATGAAATGGGCATTCATGCTATTTTGTACAAGGACATACTAGTCAAGACACTGGATGCAGTACCTGTGAATATCCATGTGATTTGGCTGTTGAAATGAGTGATGGAAAACCATTGTCCTCATACACTAGATGGCTTATGGAAATCAGCAGAGAGAAGGAGTGTGCTTTGGACTGACAGCTTTAGGGCAGAGTGTTTTTGCAATGGAAAATACACTACAAGGCTATTGGAAATTTGCATAGTCATCATGTACAGCATGACCAGAGTTGGTGAAATGGACTGTAATGACATGGCAAAGCTCCAAATTTGTTTTAATATAACATATTCAGCCTTTCTATATACCTTATATTTATATCCTTTCAAAATATTTTTTCAAATTTCTTTTTATACTCTTTTTTTTTTTTAAATACTTAGCACAATGCATACTTTTAACAGTGCCATTATAATCCTAAACTGTAATACCTTATCCTGGTACAATAAACCAAAACATTGTTACTTTTAATAAATTTAATACCTTCTTAGCAATATAGTTATGTAAATCATAGAGTGAAGCTATTTTTCAGTATTTCTCCAAGGATGTCAACAGTCACCATACTTTGAAGTGGACAAGTTTGTTCATTCACTAGTTGCATCATCAGAGAAGACAGGGTATATCAGACGTTGGACTTACTATTCTGATGATGAATTGCTTGTGTATGACATAGCTAACTACAGGTTTTGTGAGAATATTGGTCGTCACCACAAAAGCAACAATATCATGTGAGTTTTTATATTGTTTGTGTCCTGTAGTTATTCTAATAAGGGATGCAAAATGTAAATGATTTTTCTCCTTTTTATATACATGATTCCCATGAGTGAGAAAAGTAAGGGAATATATAATTCTGCTCTCCTGGACCTGGAAAGGCCCCTGAATTTAATTTCAGTGCTATAAAACTGGGAAAACAAAAATAATAAAATATAATTTGTGAGTTTTTAAAGTATTTCTGTATCATTTAGGTGTTTAAATAAGGGATACAAAATTTAAATGATTTTTTTTTCTGAGTGTGGAAAGGATCTTGGTTGAATTGGTGAAGAAGCTCATATAAAATTGGTTCATTTTAGAAAACAATTAATTTTTAACAGTTAAATTGAAACAAAAAATACAGTTAATTTGGCATTGTTCTTCAAAATGTGGTCAGATTCAACATTTTTGTGATCTGTCTGACTTGAGTAGATTAGTTGGTATGTGTTATAATTCATGTAATGTTTTTTTCTCTCCTTATAGTCAGTACTTGTTTTAGTTTAATATTTGTTCTTGTCTTTGACTCT
Source organism: Limulus polyphemus (assembly GCF_000517525.1). NCBI lineage: Eukaryota > Metazoa > Arthropoda > Merostomata > Xiphosura > Limulidae > Limulus > Limulus polyphemus. The sequence goes on from NW_013667138.1 coordinate 58,770, forward strand.
ATTTATTTGTGATGTATATAAAATGCCTTTGTAGACTTTATTCTCTTGTGAATTTTTTGCTGGAAAATGAAATTTAATAACATGTATTGTGCACTGGCAAAAAATATTGATTTTAACCTTTAAAAGTGCTACAAACCATTAGTGTAGAATCACCCACTAAATTCCCTCCTTGAAGTTTTTTTAAAGTACTAATGTTTATGTTCTATTTATCTTATAATCATTTTAGATGGATAATTGACTCACTCTCTGCTTATTATTAGTGATTATGTTGGTTAACACACAAACACACTTATTACAATCTTTATAATGGTCTCAGAAAAACCTTTGGAACACATGCTGGATTGTGAAATAAAATAATTACTTAGAAGCTCAAATAAAGAATTGAATTATGGTCAATGGTATTTTTATGTTTACTAACTGACAATAAATAATTAATTGTTAAGAAAGTAATGTTTAATTTATTTACTGATAAATTTATAAGGTCCTGGAGATACACACTAAAGTGGCCACTTCTGCTAGTCCTCCAAACACACACTCATTTGGAAAATTTATCATTTATTTGCATGTGCATATGTTTCATTTGACTACTTGAGATTTTGTAATATCCTGGACTAAGCCCTTCATTACTCTAACATGTAAAATGGGGTAGTGGATGTTTCTCTATTATTTTCTGGGGTCTATCAAAAGTGGCAATCAAAAAGGAATTCATCTGCTTTAGAAGTAACTGGCCACCAAGCTATAATGTAATTTAATGATCTTGTAAAGGGCAACAGACATCAGTCTGTGTCCCATTTGAGTGATTTTTAAAAATTTGTCAGAATTAGGCTGTTTTCAAGTATACTCTGCAATGGACTTTTAATACAAAAACTCATATGATAATTGACTACAAGTCCACAAACAGCTTATTTTATATCTAAATAGAAAAGCAGCAATACTTCACTGCTTTTGAAGAGTGCAAACTGTGGACACTGAATGACTAGAGGCATGTGATATAGTTTGACTAGTTCTATTTCATACCTTTCTGCACTGACAGTCTAGAGAATAATGCAGCAAACCTTCCTCAAGTACCATCAAATACTTGATGACTCATGTATACCAACAATGACCTTCCAGTTACTACTATTTACCATACTTATCAGGACCTTAAATTTTTTTTAAGTCATTAGCCTATTTTAGCTAGTAACTGAATAGGTCACTAGGCTATTACTAGTCACACAAAAAATTTTACTATTGTCAACCACAAATACACCTATAAAACCATTAATATGTTCCATTTCTAAATATTGTAAATAATTATTAAACAACATCTAATCTAGTTAATACTGTTTATTCCAGAGACACTCTGGACTGGTAATAAGATATTGTGACTGTAGAATCTAAGAAATAACAATTTTAGCAAAGAAAAATAATTTTCTAATTGACTGTTAGATTACTTCTTTTTCAGCTTTTGGGATATACAAGGTTTGAGCATGCTGAGTTTTAACCATTTTGCCATATAAGAACAACAAATGAAATATAGAACTATATCAAAAAGTCAAAAATAGGACAAATACTCAATATTAAGTCACTAGCCAAATGTTTTAATGTACCACATGGCAACCAGTCCAAATGCATTTTTTACTTGCTAAAGCCTAGTAATAATGTTGAGCACTGTCTGCTGCCTTAATCTCAGGGAAAACATTTAATCTGGAAATCTTATGGAAGTATTCCAGGACCTTGAGGTTGATGCTAGTTCACACTAACATAAATTACCTACAGACAAAATCAAGATTACCACTTACAAGACTGAGTGTTCATACTTGTAAATATAAAAACTTGGCCATTACTAATCTTGTCTTTGAAACAAGACATTTAATCAATTTCAGCTTGTTCCACTTACTAGATATTAATGAATTATGGAGAAACCTAAAGATTATGGAGGTATTTTACACTATCCTACCATAAGTCATAGGACACGCCTCTGATTGCAGGAAAGTGGGTGTGATGATGAAATATGCAAATAATTTGGCCGATAAGGCGATCAGCAGTTCACTCAGAAATCATTTCGAACTTGTATGCCAAATGATGAATACACAGAAGGAGCTAACAGAATTTCAGAGGGGAAGGATAGTTGGATTTTGTTTGGGGAAAATTATTAAACATTCCCAGGTTGACAGTTGGCAACTTGCTGAAGAAATGGAAGTCCACAGGTGACAATGACCCCAAGAAATGGCCAGATAGATGTAAAATTCTGATTGACAGGAGCCGACATGCCGTGAGAAGGCTGGTTACCTCATCACACCTAGAGAATTTGCGTTTGGAGATACGAGCAGTCACAGGCAATCTTATAAGTGTTTCCATGACACATCAAGAGCTGCATGCCATGAATTATCACAGAAGAGCTGCTGCCTTCAAGCCATTGATAACAAAAACAAATTCACACTGTCAATTGACATGAGGTAAGGCACACCGAACCTGGACCGTGGATCAATGGAAATTGGTCCTGTGGAGCAACGAGTCACTCTATATGCTCTTCCAGTCAGATGGATGTGTTTAGGTATGTAGGATGCCTGGAGAACACTTATTACCTGAGTGTTGTCCCAACAGTGAAGTTTGGAGGTGGTGGTATCATGGTCTGGGGGTACTTCTCGTGGTATAAAGTAGGTCTACTGGTCAAAGTGCATAGATCCATGAATGCTGAGTCCTACGTTGATGTTCTGAACAATACTGTATGTGGCAGTTTTATAGTACCAGCTCTTACACTTTCCATGTCACAAAGCAAGGATTGTGAATGCATGGTTTGAAGAGAATAACATTGGAGCTTTGCAGTGACCAGTACAGAGCCCCAATTTCAACTTGATAGAACATCTTTGGGATGAACTGGAACACAGAATTAGGGCAAGGTCAAGATGGCCCTTTTCAGTAGGAGAGCTTGCTAATGCTTTAAAGGAGGAGTGGAGCACAATACCGCTAGCTTTCTACCAAACATTAGTAGACAGTCTTCTACGACACATTGAAGCAGTCATTAAGGCCAAAGGCAGGCCAACACTACCAATTTCTTGGAATAGATATATTTTATCCATAACTAACTGTGTTCCATGAATTTTGGTAGGATAGTGTACATCAGTGTCAGGAAACATTATTTATAGAGACATCAGCTTAGAAGTTAGCAGTTAGAAGTTACCCAAACATGAATATGTCTAGAACCAATTTTTAACAATTATGTAACATCTGAACTAATCTTCCAGCATTTTTATTTGAAGATTTTCACCAGAAAAAGGACTGTATTTCTTCCTATAATTAATAATTTAGTATGACCCATACAACATTCTGACAGAGACCAGTAACAGGAGTCACTTTAAACAGTGACATCCATATCATTTCCTTCATTCACTCTTCTTTTAAAGTTCAATCCAAAGTCCTTTACAAAATGCTACAGATCTGCCACCAGAGTTACTAGCTTAACTCTAAAATCTCTGGCTGTGTTAATTTGATGCATCCACGGTATGGTTTGTTTTATTACACTTCAATAAAAAAAAAAAAAATGCCGTATGAAGTAATTTCAAACCTTTTTTAGAAAAACTTTATACAGATTACATAGCTTTTGTACAATAAAATATCTTATTTGTATGAACTCGCAGCTTTGAAAATTTTAAAAGATTTCATTGTGATGTGTTTTTTGTTGTTTTTTAGAAATAATTATAAATGCTTCAGCACATTTTAACTCTCCACACAGGCTCGATCAGTTTGATGGACCATGTGACCTTTTTGTACTCGTATAAGATCTATAGATTTGATATGCTACTAATTTTTGATATAGCGTGTATATCTTCACGAAATTTGGCCTTTATAAACATTATAAGCCTTTAAAAAAATCATATTTTTTAGTGAAGTATTTTTAATAAACTAAAAAAAGGTTTGTCCTTGAATGTATTAGGTATTTGTTTTGAATAGTCAGTGTGCAAATAATTTTCATATTAAGATTAAAAATACTTTTTTTCATTTCAGAAATCTCAAATTTCTTTTGTGTAATCTCCAAAATCTCCTAAATATGTGTCAAATGTTTTTTTCTGCCAAACTTTATATTTTATCTGTTATTTTCTCTACCCTAACTCTATACAAGGTTGTTCAATATGACTGACCTCGTAACCCTCCAAAAAATCTAATTCTAAATTACCCTCATTTTCTTTCTAGAATGACTTCAAATGTACTGTGAAACTATCATACATTAGTTTATCCCAAATAGCTTTAAACTCATAACAGTATACATCTACTTATAATTAAATTTTATTGTTTTATTGCCCTTTGAACTGTTTTAATTACTATTTGCACCATTATAAGCTGTAAATCACTAGGAGAACATGCAGCTCACATTACACTATCAAATTACATTACCCATGAGCTACTCCAAGCTGCTCGCATGCATGCCTTGTGAAATATTTTTATTATATTATTATTGTTTGTTTTACCTAATCTAATCTGGAGTCAAAAGCTTGCACAGAATAAAACTTAAGATTATACAACATGTAGAAAATGTTTGTTAATATATTTCATTTTATTTATATTCGTTCTGAAATTAAAGATCTATTATTATCTACTGTTCAGAAGTGGTCAATTATGTGACTAAATTCATGAAAATCTAGGAAGCATGCCTTTTGTACATTCTGCAGAGAAAGTATAAAAGCTACATATGCTCATTGCTTTGACATAAATTATTTTCTATTGTTTTTGTGATGTAATTAAGTATAATTTAGATTAAGCAATAAAAAACAAATATTCAAATTCTTAAACATGTTTTATTTTCTAACTTGAAACTTGTTTTTGCAGTGTATAAATATATAGCTAATGAGGAGTATTAAGTTAAACTGTTTCCAAATATTCTCCCATAAGATCCACATTTGGAACAAACCCCAGCATTTATATATTTTTAATAGGATTATAGTAGACCTACGTCGATGTATTTACTACCAGAAGTGTTTGGACCCTGATTGCCGTATACAAGGATTCAAGTCAACATGTAAGTAATGTGTGTGTGTGTGTGTGCTGGACACAAAATAACAGTAATCATTGTTCAAAAATTAAACTCTGTCTGTGACTGAATATTTTTGCATTTGTGTTGACCTGTCAGATGTGACTAACAAACAAAACTTATGTACCGAAATACAGTACAGAAGACTTTATTTGTAGATAAAACCATTCCCCACCCCCTCTTGTTTATTGTTTTACCATTTTGTATTCATTCACTATGTCCAGAAATATTGTTGTTCAATGTATGTTATTTTGTTATTAGTTTCTGGTTTAAATTTTTCTGTACTAAGATCAGTTTATAGTCTGAACACTACACTTAGCTTTTCCACTCTTCGTTGCTTATAGTATTTAAAAGGCAATAAATCCCCTATATTTGGCAAAACCGCTGCATTTCTGACTGCAAAATATAATTCATGTGTCATATTCATATACCATGGTATGCTGTACTTTACATTACATTTCAGTTATCTAGTAGTGATCAATAATGTGAAGCATTTTGGTACATTATTTCTACCATTTTTTTTTTCACATTAAATTTGTATTATAGTTTTTGTTAATATGGTTCTGTAGGGTTGAGCTCTGAAATTTGTGTTAAAATTGGTTGTCTCATTTATTATTTTGTCATTAGTGGTATTACTACATTGAAATAAGTTAGTATGAATAAACATTAAAGGATCAAAGTTACAAGTGAAAATATCACATTGTTTTTATAATTATTATGTTTAATAAAGAAATACTTTTGATACTGAATTTTAAATGTTTTGCTGTTCTGGTTTCAATAAAACTTGTCAACATTTAAGAAAAGAAAATATTTTTATCAAGTGGAAAGACTATCAATGAATACTCTATTTCAAAAATTATTGCCAATGAAATAAGTCAGCATAATGTACTTAATAATAATAAACAATATATTCAAGATGTAATATCAGATCATCTAATTCATCCACTGCATATTTGGTTTGGTGATCACACCATTTGGGCTAACAGTATTACATATAATATTCTTCGTTGCTGCTGTTTAATGATTGAACTTACGACTTACACTTCTTTTATATTTATGTTTGTGTCACATTTTAAAATAATGTTCTATTAGTAATAAAGAGGATTAAAATACTTTATGAAATTTGAATATAGTAATGCAGAAACACATCCTAGAACCTGCAACCCTAGCACCAGTGTTTAATTTACATTCACCACATTGTAATGTAACCATATTTTGGACAGTAACAGGTTCCAAAATCCAAACCTGAGCAGTGTTATAATTTCCAAAGTGAAGAAAGTGGTTAAATAACATAACCTAATGTAGTGAAGCCAGGCATGTCTCCTGTTCCTGTTAGAAAAATAATAAGATTTAAAGTTTACTGATTCTCACATCCCCCAAAGGTTGACAGATTCCAGCTACATACACCTTGAAATCAAAGGCTGTTTTTATGAGAAAGAAAACTGAAGAATTCCCTATCCACTGTGCCTGTATAATGTTTAGATTTGTATAGGCTGCTAACAATAAAATAGGAAACAAAGCTGCCATTTATGCTACCACAAATGCTAGGTACTTTAAGCAGAGTTAACCCTTTCCACCCAGGAGATGTAATTTTGGCCACTTCTTAATTTTCATTCATAAAAATAAACACCTCAAAAAGAGAAATGGAACAGATGTAAAGCATAGCTATTAAATATTTACATCATTGGATTTTTCTTTCTGATACAACCTTACCTAGATTATTACTGCCCTCTATATATATATAAAAATTTCACCTGCCACTAACCTTGATACTTCCACCTACCTCCACATGTTTTCACATGTTCCAGCTGTGCTTTAGCATGCAACAACCCCCCACCAAAAGTGTGACACACCCTCCTGGCACAGCTGACTCTCTCTATGCAGTATAACCCAATCTTCACTTCTCGATTTGGCACTCACAGTTTTTTGTTAATAACTTTTTTGTAAATTAATTTCGTTTGTTCTCTGCATACATTCAAACAGTGGTTTTAATTGCTTTCTTGAATTTTGTGTGTTAATTCTACTCGTGTTTAAACTTCGAAAATGAATTCACAGTTCTAAGTTATGACTACTTTGGCTTCGGAAATTCAACATGACACTTCGCAATCTGTTACTCAGGCTTCAAGTTCAGCATTATTGGTAGAGGATGTCTCGGCCCTAGTTCATCAGGAGATAACTGCTTTCATGTGGGCTTATGGTTCTCCTGAACCCCAGCCACTTCTCCCTTGCACAGGGGAGATGAAAGAGGATGATGAATATTTGTACAGCATTTTTCCTTCCCCATTTGCTGTGCAGTCTCAAACAGCAACCATGGATGAGTCTTGATCTTCTTTTCCTTTTATGGGCTTGGTGACATGGGTATGTCATGTTTAATTATTATCATTCTGTCCTATGACCTGCTTCATTCCCTATTTAATAAATTCCTTCATCAAACATCAGGGTTCCTGGGCTTTACAGGTCTTGTCAGAGAGTCTCTCTATTCGTTTCATCTCCTCCTCTTTCCCTTGTTCTTTTACCTCCTATTCCTGTCTCTCTGTTGGGCTTTTACTTCAGGTGTTTGGATGACCAAGATAGATGCATCTGATGCTTACCTTCAGATCCCTATTTTCCCAGCATCTTATTGTTATCTTTGGTTTGTTCACTAGGGTTACGTCTACCAGATCCAGGATTTCCTGTTTGGGCCAGCTTCAGCTCCTTACATTTCTTGTTGGATGTCAAAGCCTTTGCCTGACTTCTACTTTCACTGGGGCACATAGATGACTGGCTTCTTCTCACTTCTTCGTATTCAGCCTCCTCAATCCTTATGCAGTTTCTTCTCTAAAATGCTGCACGGGTGGGTTGACTGGTCAAAATGGAAAAGTCTGTTCTCACTTTGACTCATTATCTGGTCCACCTGGGGGTTTTATTGAACCCCCATCACAATTGGTCCCAGCCTTTTTCACTTTGACTTCATGCTTTGGAGTTGTTGGTTCACAAGGCCCAATCCTCTTTTACTCTTCTATCTGTTTTAGGAACTTGGGCTTCTATGGAAGCCCTTATTCCCCTTGGTTGGGCTCATATGAGGTGTTACATTGGGTCATTCAAGATCAATGGAATCTCAACACAGATCCTCTGGATTTTCCCATATCCCACTCTTGAGGGACAAACTAGTCATGATCCATTCTTACTACTGAACAGCTGGTTTTTTTGTTTTCATATATTAGGCCTGCTTTTGTGGGTCCATAATCATCACCTTCATTTGTTGGCTTCTCATATCCCGGGAGATCTCAATCTTGTCACAGATCATTTGTTTTGCCTCAACAATATTCTTCCCACAGAGTGGTTCTTCGAATCTCAAGTATTCTAATAGCTGTGCTCTCAGTTGGGTACTCCCAGACTTGATTCATTTGCCACACACCTGAATATCAAACATCCTTTGTATTAGTCCCCTTTCCCTCATCCTTTGGCACTGGTGATTGATGCACTCAGTCAGGATTGAAAGGATCTTTACATTTATACCTTCCCACCAATCTGACTCCTTCTCAGAGTACTGTCCATTATCTAAACCACTCTGTGTTGAGTCCTTCTAGTGGCTTCATATTGGTCTGCTTATCCTTCATTCCCACTACTTAATCCCCCTGCAATTGGTACCTCCACTGCCTTTTTCCCCTCTCCCCAAGTCTCCTCTGTCAACCTCAGTTGAATGTCTTCTATCCTGCCATTCCCATACTCCAACTTCATCTATGGCTTTTGTCTGCCCCTCAACCATGTTTATCAATGGTAGTGGCATTTTTTGGCATTACTCACTCCATCATTGATTCCTTCCTTCACACCCTTTGGTCTATCATATTTTCCAATTCTTTACCTAGCTCTTTGACCATGGTCTGTCAGTTTTAACTGTTGTTGGCTGCCGAGTGGCCTTGTCCTGTACCTTTCATTTTTCTAATTTCTATCATATTTTTCCTTGCCCATTCTTACTCTACTGTTCTGTTTATTCTGTATCCATTGTCCTCCCTGCCCAACACTCTTGCTGGATTGGGACCTAAGTGTCATTTTGCATGCTTTTATTCGCCCTCATTTTGAACCTCTGTCTTCTTGTTCATTGTACCACCTCTCCTCCTCATTTGGCATGTGACTATCAATGTTTCGGCATGTTTGCCATCGATGTCTCATGCACCCTTTACCTTATACCAATGTTATCCTTTATCTGGATCATACCTACCTACCTAAGATCTTCACAGCCCGTCAGGGTAATGATGCCTTCACTCCTGTGTCTGGTAGAGACTCCACATTGCTCTGTGGCTTGCATGGCTCTTTTTTGTGGTTACACATATCTACATATCATATCACCAGATCTGTTTTCTCACCATGTCCTTGGCTTCTTGTTTTCACCAACCCTTGGAGAGATAATCCACTCCCCATACTTTCCCCCTCAAGATGGATTCCTGTATGTGGTGAGGGAACCTCCCAGGGAATGTTCTGTATTTTCAGTTCACTTCCTCTGGAATCTAAACATCCACCCATGTGTGTGCTGTGCGTGGCGACCTGGGAAAGGGAGATAATGCTGGTGGTTTAGGGGTGTTGCTGATGGGTCAGTTTATGTGAATAGCACTTTAACACACCATTTTGTCCTTGAATTTCTGTAGAATGGCGGTCTTGGGGCAGCTCACCCAGGGTTAATTGGCTGGTCTATTTGGACTAGGGTCAACCAAGCACCAGTGTTGGACGTTCTCAATGGATGGGCCAAGTGGTTAGGACACTCGACTCACAATCTGAGGGTCAAATCCCCCTCCCACCAAACATGCTCACCCTCTCAGCCATGGGGCATTATAGTGTGATGGTCAATCACACTATTCATTTGTTAACAAGTAGCCCAAGAGTTGGCATTGGGTGGTGATGACTAGCTGCCTTCCCTGTAGTCTTAAACTGCTAAATTAGGGATGGCTAGTACAGAAAACCTTCCTGTTTAAACCAAACTGAACGGGTGTTTTGAATATTGTTTCTGATACTGGTGTTTGGGTATAGTGCCCACGAAACTCTGGGATCTCTACAATGCTCCACTTTACCTTTGTAGTACGTCCCCTTGTAGGACTCCATAATGGGTAGGGTCAGTGGACACAGTAGTTTTTCCTTTTTATGGATTCTCCACCTATTGATTCACAAAAGATAAATCTCACTGATTGGAAAGTGACCATGATTGGAAGACGGATCTTCAATCCCCACTTCCTACTGTATCTGTACCTCGTTTTCTCATCCTTCATTATTTAACCGAAAAATCATTTGGACAAATGACTGAGGGTCTTACTGGCTCCACAGATATCTGGTTGGAAACGTCTACACCTAAATACAGCAAACTTCCTGAATTCAAAGGCCATTGGAGATATACCTATTGCGGTTACTTCCTATGCTTCTTTAAATTCTTCCTGAGGAGTCATCGTTGAGATGGATTTATGGAACATCCCCGAGTAGGAGATCCTTGCTGGTTTCTCCAGCTACAGATATTATGCAGTGAGATGTATCTCCACTGGTAAAGAAGGAATAATGCTGCCTACAAATGTTCTGATTTTCATGTTTACATCACCACCTCCACCTGCCTTCGTAAAGGCAGGTTATGTTAACTGTATGGAACAGCCATATATTCCTAACCCTCTCAGGTGTTTTGAGTGTCAACAGTTCGGTCATTTGAAAGCATCTTGTCATGTTTCTTTGACGTGTGCTCATCGTGGTGGCAAAGATTATGATGCCTATGAGTGTCAACTGGACCTTCACTGCATCAGTTGTGGTGGTTCCCATCCCTCTTAATTTCGTTCTTGTCCTGGGGGGGGGGGGTACAACACTTAAAACTCTCAATAATGTTTATTATCCAGAGGCTCGGAATTTGTTATTCCCTGCTCCATCTTGGATATATGCTGCAGCACTGTGTTCCACTGTTACAGTGGGAGTGTAGACAGATCTTTCCATGCTTCCATCAGACTTTCTCACACCATGTGAAATGTTTTTTGTCCTTCATGGTTACACAAATTAACAAGTCAATATCTACTCCTGTTTCTGTCTGCACTGTTGCATACAGTGACTGTTCAGGTCCATCTCCTTTGGCCACAAGGTGTAGGACCATTATTCGGTCACACCCTCAGTCTCTGGAGTCTCCATCCTCTGACAGAGATCTTACCAATTGACCCTGTTCTATGGAGGTCAAGAGATCTCTTTCTACTAAAGAGAAACGTCATGGTCGCAAACAGAAGGGCTCTCTACCAAGTTCTCCTTCACCTAAATAAAAGTAGCCACTTTGATACAGTGAAACTATTGAGGTTTCCATTCTAATTTGGATGACATTAAGGCCTTGATCATTTCCTATCATCCCATGTGTCTCTCCTTACAGGAAACATTCTTGAGACCTGCTGATGCTGTCACCTTTCGGTAGTTTTCTTTATATTGGAATGACAGGTTGTGTGATGGACAAGTTCATGGAGGGGTGGCACTGCTGGTTGACCAGTATGTACCAACCTTGCCTGTGCTACTCAATACACCCTTGAAGACTGTAGCAATCTATATCTCTGTGAGTTGTACTATAACTGTTCTCCCAAAGAAATGATCAATCAAACCTTGATGCTCTCATGAAAGAGTTGCAGTCTCCATTTTTCATGGACACAATCCCCTCTGGGGTAGTGTTGATACTAATGGGAAGGGTCATTTTCACAATTTTTCTTTCTTCAATACTGGTTCTTTTACGTATTTTTGTGTATCTACTAAGTCATTTACTGCTATTCATCTAAAACTGTTCCCCTTAACCTTTTCTAATCTTTCTTGGGGAGGGGGAAGTTGACAGTGGACCATGGGGCAGTGATCAATTTCCCATCATTTTGAGGGAGTTTGGCCATGGTTGATGCCACATGACCACAGTGACATGGTGTAAATTGGAGCAGGCTGACTGGCTCTCTTTAATCTCTCTCGGAACTCAATCCTGCTGTTGTTAGTCTTCCATTTATCAACAACTGTGTGAAAGCAGTAACTGATTCTATACTTCAAGCAGCTTTTCGTTTTATTCCCAAAACCTCAACACGTTCCCCATGGTATTCTCGTCCATAGTGATCTTTTGACTACCAGCAGGCATTAAAGGCTCTGAAATGGGCCTGGGATGCCTTTCACATATATCTCACTTTTTCCAACTGCATTGTTTTCCAGTGGGCCTGTGCCAATGCTCAGCAGGTCAGACATCAAAGGCAGAATGAATCTTGGATTAAGTTCATCTCCAGCATCTCTTCTACTACCAGTTCCAATAACCAGAAAGTTGCTAGTGTACAGAGCATTGCCAATACTCCTGGGGAGACCTTTGCTTAACTTTCTAGCACTTCTGTTTCTTCCCCTGCCTTCTTGGCCTCCAAGTCTGGGGCAAAGTAATTACCTCTTTCATTTCAGGCTCATCTTCCCTCTGACTGTAATTGCTCCTTTTACACTGATGGAACTTAAGATTGCTCTTCATCAGTCTGGCAGTACATCAGTCAGAGCTGATGATGTTAGCTGTGAGATGCTGCACCATCTCTTTCCTGTCTCTCTTGCTTTTTTTCTGGTTCTCTTTAACTGGATCTGGCAGGAGAATGTTTTCCTGATACATAGTGCAAGGCTATTGTTTTTCCTTTTTCAAAGCCTGGGAAAGATCCCAAGATTCCTTCTAATTATCGTCCATTTGCTTTGACTAGCTGTCTCTGTAAGGTCCTAGAGAGGATGGTTAATGCTTATCTTGTTTGGTTCCTTGAATCAAGCAACCTCCTCTCACCCACCCAATGTGGTTTTCATCCACTGTGTTCCACCTGATTTGGCTTGAAATCTCAATCAGGGAAGCCTTCCTCAAGAGAGAACATCTTATGTTTGTTTTATTTAATCTTGAGAAGTATTATGACACTACATGGAGGTACGGCATTTTGCGAGGCTTCCACTCCTATGAGTTGCATGGCTATTACCTTTTTTTTTTAATTTTTTACTTGACATGTTTCCAAGTTCATGTGTGCTTGACCCTTTCCCGTTCTTTTGCACAGGAACTGAGTACCTCAGGGCTATATCTTGAGTATCATACTTTTAAATGTCAAAAGTAATGCTGTTACTCAACAACTTCCTCCTCTTTTTGTATGAGGTTTATTGAATGACAGCTTCAGACTGCCCTCACTCACTTGTTGAAGTGGACTACAGCAAATAGTTTCACCTTTTCTTTCTCCAAAACTGTTTACATTCATTTTTTCCACCCTGATCCTGAGCTCTGTTTCAGTGAAGTTGTTCTTCCCGTGGTTCCTGAGGCAATATTCTTGAGTCTTATCTTTGACTGTAAGCTTACTTTCATTTCTCACATCAAGCAATTTCGTATGAAGTATAGAAGGGCACTGAACATCCACTATGTCCTCTCTTCCAGCTCTTGAAGAGCGGATAAATGTTCTATGTTGAAAATCCATCATGCCCTCATACATTCCAAGCTGGCCTATGGGTCTCTAGTTTATGGTTCTGACAGGACTTCTACCTTGAAGTTGTTGGCATGGCATTGCTTCATTTGGAAGTTGATTTGGGGAGAGAAGCTTCATAACAAGCTTTTCCAGATTAAATCTACTGTTGTTTTTTGGTTGTCTAGTTTCTGTAATGATCAGAGGGAAGAAGTTGTCTTGGCTAGGCTATGCATTGGTTACAGTTTTTTAACTCATCATTTTTATTTATCTGGATTTGATCCACCAATGTGTGGCCTTTGTGACACTCAAGTCACAACTGCCCACATTTTACTGTCGTGCTGTTGTTACAACTGTGAGTGTTGGCACCATTTTATACATATTTTTTCTACGGGCTTACTCCTGATATTGGATGGTGTCATTGGCGAAGGTGACACTTCCAACTTGATTATGTGTTTAACTTTTTATGGGCCACCAGCCTTTTTTATTCTGTTTAGTTAATCCTTTTTTGGGCTTTGTATAGTTTGTACATGGAATTCGTTTTACATTTTATTGTATTGTTGTTTTTTAATTTTATACTGGTTGTTTGGTGCAGATAGCTCTGTTGTTTTGCACCAAAAAACTCCAACCAACCCCATACATTTGTCTCACATTATCTTCATCAAATGTCTTGTTTCATTTTCTTCAGGTACTGTCTGTCTCCATGCATGGAGGCTTTTTCCTGAGCATGCACCATTATACTAAGTTGAGAGTAGGACAGTGGTGTTCTGCCAGTGTAGATGGCATGCCACAACTATGGGATAAAAATTTTAAATGTAAAACATATTTGGACTGGTTTTCTGCCAAATTGTAGTTCGACCCTCTCCAGCTGGTAATCCTCATTGCTACCACCACCTGAATTTTCATTCCAGGTGTGCTGATGATTTAGAGCTGGACCAGCCAAAATAAGTCCTCATGTGAACATGGACTGGTAGTCCTCTTCCTACTGCAGATTGGATGATACAAACCCAATACAGGTTGGTTTTGGATGAGGTTGAACCTTCACATTGCATTCCACTTTCCTACCAGTGCCTGGATATGCACACATGGTGGCTTGGGTTCTCGGAACAGATGTTTTTATTCTTCCCCTCTGATTCCTGAGTTTGAGGTGAATTGTTAAGGCCCTTCTCCTTGTAAACTCAGGAGCAGGATGTTTCTGTTCTCTGTCCTAATGGTAGAGGCTGGAGAGAGCCCTCCTCCTCATAAAATCAGGAATGGTATGTTTACCTTCCTAGTTCCAACGATTGGAATTCACTTGGCTATGGCCATACGAGTCCTCCTCCTCATAAATCTCAGATCAGGATGTTTTCTATTCTGATGGTGGAGGCTGGAGTGGATTTCCCACTTACAGTCCTTGTAAACGTGGGAGTAGGATGTCTCTGTTCCCTGCTCCAATGGTCGAGGCTGGAGAGAGCTCTTCTTCTCATAAAACTAGAAATTATATGTTTACCTTTCTAGTTCTAATGGTGGGAGTTGGAGTTTACTCAGCTATGACCATGCAAGTTCTCTTTCTCTGGGAACAGTATGTTTTACATTCCAATGGGGTGGAGTTCCCAATTACGGTCCTGTGTGTCCTAGCCACTCTACACCATGGGTGTCTCTGGTTGTGTCAGTTGAGGTCCTCCTCCTCTTAAATCTGATGACAGGATGTTTACATTCCCCATCTCTAGTGTGGAAATTGGAGTTGACACTTAGCTATGTCTGGATTAAGACCCCTTCCTTGTAAACCTGAGAACTGCTCACACATTTCCCAAGTCACCTGGGTTAGGGATTGAGTTACCTTTTCTGTTTGGTTTATTACATTCTGTCAGGGGTGGGTTGTTTGCATTCCAGTTTTGATGGTGGAGACTGGAGTGGGACTCCTGCTATTTGGTAGTACCCTATACACTCCATTTCTGAGGGCATGTATGTTATCTTGTTGGTGCTTCAATGCCACCCATTTAGCAACACTGTAATTCATCAAGGGTAAAGAGTATACCTGGTTAAGAAGTGTTGTGGTTTTCAACAGGTGTGTTCCCTTATCACTGAGATGTCACACCTCATGAATTATCTTCAGACACTTTTGAAAGGAAGCTCATCTAGGTAACATTAACACTTGATCCTCTACCAGTTCAATGTGGGATTCTAGTAATAGGAGGTTAGATCATATCAGAAGTTAATATTTTCCTCTGCTTAAAATATATTTCCAATAGATCCTTACCTCTTTTTACACTTCCTCCCCACTTCAGGTGTGTCCTTTTCATTCTATGCCTAATCTTGAAGTGAATATTGGGTTTATATTGTATAGAGGGAGTCAGCTGTGCTAGGAGGTTGTTGGTAGGTAGTTGTCACATGCTTATTTGCATACTAAAGTGCAGCTGGAACACAAGAAAACACATGAAAGTAGGTGGGAGTATCGAAACTAGTGGCAGACAAAATTTGTGCATATAGAGGGCAGTAAGAATCAAGAAAAGCTTTTGTCTGAGAAGAGGTATCTATCGTGAATAGATTTTCTGTGTAGAAAAATATTAATATTTATAAAACTACTACATTACATTATTGTATATTATGCTATTATGCAACATACTTGTAACCTCTAATCTGAAAGCCAGGTTTCATGTGCTAGCCCACTTTGTTAAAATAAAAATTTGCAATGAAATGCATCCTGTTAAAAACTAATATGAACAGGTATTACTTATCTCATTACATTTTAATCTCTTTATAAGTGACATACACCAGCTTTAAAAATATCCCAGTTCATCTCTTGAGCTCACTATGGGGAAAAGTCTACTGTAGGATACCATTAGTTTCAAATTACATCAGAGTTTTGTCTAAATCCAAAAATAATTACCAAAGTAAATATTCCAACAAAATAAATGTCCAAACATAAGAACAAAAACAAGTGTATTACCTTTATTTAATATTTAAAAACATATAAAATCATAATTAGTTAAGAGTATTTGAAGACATGATGATAAAAGGATTGAGACTGCTTTAGATAAACAAGTTTACTTTTATATGGAAAAAATAATTATTTTTGGCTTTTGTGAAAATCTTAATAATTTCAGTGAACAATCACATGAAACTCTTCTAAGGTGTGTTTAAGTAAACTCATTCTAATAGGTACTTTGATATTTGGATGTTATTTTGTACAAGTCTTTAGCCATTTTGTTGTGGAACCAACACGTACAAATAAACTGATAAGATGGTTTTACAAGGCAGCTCATATGTGTGTTTTTTAGGCTATATGAACTAGATTAGGTAGTTCCCTTTAACATACAGAGCATGTTTACAATTACAGACCAAAACAATAGATACTGAAAGCTTAGGAACTTTATATTTAAAATGTTCAATTAAGTTCAATTTTTCTAAATGCTCCTTAATTTTATATATCATGCCAATGTGAAGCCATTTTTACCTAAAAACTTATTTTTGTTATCAAATTATTTTGGAAGCATTTTTAAGCATGTCAGGTAATGATCTTAATTGATTTTTTAATCAATGATATAATAGTGATATGAAACTTACAACAATGAAATAAAAATCTGTGAGTGCTGTCTTGTTATAAATCTCACATTTGAATTAACCATTATAACTGAATCAAGATGTCTAAACAAACCAGCAGTTGGTCCTGTTTATGTAAGCTAAATACTGTTGTGTTTACGATTAAGGTGTGATAAAAGTAAGCAACGTGTTATGTATGTTTAAGTTGGTAAAAATATCATTTACATACTTCTGTTAATGTAATGGTTTGAAAGACATTGAAAACTTGTAGCCACTGTTTCTCACGAAAGTAAAAAAGAAGATTAGCCAAAGAATGAGCTAATTTTATTCCATGCTATGCTCCTCTTTTTAAATCTTATTAAATAAAAGAATTTCTTTTAGCAAAATGAATCCATGAAATGTTTTTATACCGTTATAAGTCAGCAATAAGTTTATAGTTCCTTCTAATTTCTGTATTTCATTTCAAAATTATTTCTGAAAGTATATTCATTTTAAGTAAATGAAAAACAAAAAGTAGCAAATAACAAACAAAAGTAAGACTGATTGTGGATGCACATATATTTGCAACACACACATATGCTGGTGGTGCAGAATGGTAGTTCTACATTTACACATTCGTTGGCCAGTAACCTTGATATGTGATTAGTAATTGCTTCACCATTGTTTTGGTATCTGCAAGATAAAGAACAGTGACTGCCACAATGTTCTTGTTAGTGGATACAACCATAATTAGTTTGTGAAGTAAGTGTTGCTTGTTGTATTGTAACTTCACCTTTGAAATGCACATTTTTTTTTTTCATGTACCATACTTGTCATCTAAAACTATGATGGCAACATCATTGTGGCTTGTTTATCCAAATTTAGGATAGAGAAGAAAAATTGCTCACTGAAGCAGAATTGCCTTGTACAGTGTCTAATGAGAAATTTCTCTCTAGTATATTTGTCATGGTCTTAGTGTTTATGTCTCAAATATGGGTCATCAGACTGATACTTGGTCAACCATGTCATATTAGAACGTTCACCATTAGTTAGCTTGTGTGGCCTATCAAAGTCTATTCTACCATTTTTTTTTCTACTGCATATGTGATCTCTAAATGAATATCAGTCACATTTGTTCTCTTACAATTAGTGTAGTTTTTCCTCTTTGTATTTATCATCTGATACAAGTTGGATACAAACTGGTTTTTATACAGGTGACTTTTGCAGCATTTGGCTCCAGTACTATTCTTAATAAGTTCTTGGGTTTGTGCTTTAAGTGGTACAGCAGTGAGCTGAGTACATTTTGGATACAAAATACATTTGACATGACTCTTGTCTGTTGACCTGCTCACTTTTAAATTCTTACACAATCTTACTTAAGTATTCTAAAAATGTTTTGTATACATTTTCTGAATGACTATAATAACTGCCCAATTGTTTGAATTTTTAACTTCTTGAAAAAAAAAAATGTTTAAATTCTTAACTTATCAATGAATAGATCTCTCAAGGTATTTGATTTATTGAGAAAGGAAGTCATTGGTTTAAGCTTTTAAAACTAAGTAATTAAATTGTGGCACAATGTAGGAAAAATCATTTAATTAAATTGAACAATTTAAGAATTCATTGAGTTATAGATACATTTATAGAAATAACCTGATATTGTAACTATTTATGGAAAAAACTGAAAAGGAAGTTCTAGCTCATGATATGTAATTTAGTGTACTGTTACATATCTTCTTGTTTGTTAATTTCTGTTAGAAATTCTTTCTGAGGAACTTTAGCGATACAAGTCCTTCCTTGATTAAACCAGTTTATTCTTTCTCGATACAAACTTTTAGTATACAGTAATTCCACAGTCAGTATGTTTCTCATCACAGTAAAGTTAACAACTTTTATAATACACGCTATAAATCACAGTGATTCACAATCTCGATAATTTCACACTCTAGCTCGAAACAAAATCGTAAATTACCCGAAATTCACCATGACTACTGTTCGCTTTATTAAACATTTATCCTCCCCTGGCTTTTCTCTGCCAGGCTTATATACTAACAAAGAGGAATATACAATATTCGAGGAGTTCTCTGATAATTCAAGAAACTCAGTCACGTGACTTCCGCTGTTGTAACAGTACCTTACAAGTACAAGTTTATTTTACAATTTTTTGCAGGAACTTTCTAAATATTGTATCTTGTTGGAATTGTGAGATTACTGTATTAATTTTGAAACTCATATGCATGAAGAGCCTATATTCTTTTAACAGATATAAATGAGAGTATTAGTTTTTGAATTTATGTAAATCGGATATATCACCACTAAAAATCTCAGCATAACAATAATATTGTTATGAACAAATAGTACTGTAATTTTAGATAAAGCAGATTATATGAGTAAAGCAGATAAATTTTTAACTAATAAGAATTTTAAGTGTAATCAAGATCTCACTAATATAAAAGAAATAGAATTGTAGTTTGATGGGTTCTAGACTGGCTCCATCTTTGTTTTAAGTAAAGACAGTGGTTGTAGGAATGTACAAAATATTTGAATTGTACATATTATTTGTAATATGTAGACAATAATTTTACCAATTTTAAGTATCATGATCATATTCATCAATTCTTTGAATATATAAATAGTAAATACAGCAGTATTTGATTCACAGCTAAATATCAGCTAGACGATATAATTACTTTCCAAGATACATTAATTTATAACTGTGGTGGTAACTTTCAGTGTGAAATTCAATATAAAAAATTAATGGCTTACATTTCAAATTTACAAGCTGCATACCAGTATTATTCAAGGAAAATTGAATCAAGATCTTAATTTGTCTTAACATAAGATTTGAAGCAAATAAAAATTCTTCCATAAAAAATTTGATGACATCAAGAAATTCTTATGTAAGAATGGTTTTCTGTTGATTTGATACATAGAATAATCCAGGACTATTTGAACAAACAAGTCCATAAAACCACCAGTATATGAAGTTTCCAAATATTCATCATCTCTAGTTTTGAAGTATATTGGTAAACATGATTTGTTTGTCAAAAAACAGCTGTGTACCCTATTTCATAGATTGTAAATACAATTTATTGGTATACAGAATTTTTTTTCCTATTGTACAGCATACACACACACACATACAAATAAGATGTCTTATAAGGACTGGATGCCACATGCAAAATTACTGTTAATAAAATTTTACTTAATGAATGAATTGTGTTTTTCAGCAAGAACTTTACCTAGAGAGATACTACCCTGGTTTGAGATAATGGAGGATTCTAATATAACACAAAAAAGAGATCTTGTTAGAACTTCTGACACATGGCTGAAGACTTAAAAGCAGCAACTTCCAATGATTCAGAAATATTGCCATATGTTAATCACTAAGGTTAAACTTTAACACCTTTAATGAACTTTTATTGCCAAGTTTTTCAGTAAAAGAAAGAACTATCTTATAACTGGAGTGATGAAGATAATGATTTTTTATTGAAAGTTGCTTTAGATACAGAAATGTGTGCAGTTCATGAAGATGAATTATATGATGGTTAGAATGACAATAACAATGAGCTTTTATTGCAGGCTGTTTTGGAAATAAAGTCCTATCCAACTCATTAAGGGAAGAGTTCTAACATAGGACAACAGTAAAACCTAACTTACAATGTATAAAAGTGACCATAAGTTACCAGTATCATTGTACTTGTAGGTTGAAAAGCACAAGATGAAATGTCCAGTGTTTGTTGTATTGATGCACTTTTATTGCAACTGTCCTAAACATAGAAAAATGCTGCACTTAAACTGTTTCCTCTAGATGACTTGTAACCTTTACATATCACCTTATTTTATGAAATCTTGTAATATTGCAAAGTATCTTTTCAATGTGAAATAAACATTTAAGTCATATATTCACCTAGAATTATTCACTTGAAACTGAAGTCAATCACAACAACAAATACAAAAGGTAAGAATGTTTTGTGGAAACCACGTTAAATATGTTATTGAAATTGCAAAATTAAAAAAAACATACAATATTCACTTATTGCTCAATAAGATTAGATTTATTCAAAATAGGATACAGACTGAGAAAGACTACATATTTGGCAGCATTAAACTAAAGTACAAATAATTTACTGACTTACTATTGTGAATAATAGTTATTCATCTTTCCGTCCATTGGTAAAGTTTAATTGTTAATGATGTTCCTTTTTAACCAGCTTTCATAATTACACAGTAAAAAATTCAGAATTTGTTAAAATCAAAATGATAAATTGGAATCTACAGATAAAATACCCTTCTTTGATATTGTTACTCTGTTCATGGATGTGCCAGTAAAGAGTCACTTAGTTGTTTTGATAATAGATTACCAGTGAGTAAGAAATTTCACATGTTAGGAATTAGTGAAGTTATTATCCTAACCCACAAATATGTATACTATACAATGGAAACTACATCATCTACTATCTGCATGCTTGTCTACATTTTGTGGATGAGACCTCCAGGTTGCTGTCAAGCACAGGTCCCTGAATATTCTTTCTTTCCACTGATGGAAAAATATTACAGCGGCAAGAAGCTCTATGTTGCACACCTATTCATTGTCAAAAGTTTTTATAGATGATCGCAAAACTACTTCAAGAGTGTGTGACAGTAACTTTTGACAGAACCATGTGGTAACGTATTATGACTATCTTATTTCTGTTTCTACAAGGAACTTTAGTAATTTTCGTAAATCTTATAACAATTTCTTTGATGTTTAAGATGTAAAAACTAAAACTTTATTATACTGTAGGAATAGTACTAAATTTACTATAGTAATCATGGTTTTTTAACAATGGTCTCTGGAGAAAAAATCTAATCACGTTGGTGAATGTATGAAACGATTTTTGTCTTCCTTAGTGAGACCAATTTTGTTAACACTCTTGATGTATGCAAGTTTTCAAGTACAACTAGGTAAATATAAGACTGTATCTCATATGTGTTTTAGTAACTTTCTTAAATGTTCATTTGTTGTATCTCCCAAGTTTATCATAAAAGGCTAAACTAGACATAGTTTTATTTTAAGCTTTAGGGGAGATATATATTGTAAGAGTCGAGATCTAATGTTCTGCATGATGAGGACAGTTGAATTAGTTGTGGATTTCAAGTTCATTACATGTTTTGTATAGATTCTAAGATAAATGCCCCCAGTGGCAAAATAGTATATCTGCAGACTTAAAATGCTAGAAACTGGGTTTTGATACCTGTGATGGGCAGAGCAAAGATAGTCCATTGTGTAGCTTTGAGTCTAACTTCAAATAAACAAACTTTGATCATTTTGAGGAATGCCCCTTATGTTTCATTTATGGTGATTTATTCTATTACATTGGGCCGTTAGTCAGTATTTTATAAACTAAGATGTTTTCATAAACATTATATAATAGTATATCTTGATGTTTTCTTAAATATGTGATTTTAGTTACATATATTGATGATAGTATATTGGGCTATGATGAAACATGAGTTTTATATATAAAATATAAATGGAGACTCATTTTAGTTGATAGAAACCAATATTCATGGTGTGTAATTTGTCATAAAAGACTAAGCTGGACATACATATGTCAGTATTTTATAAATTAAATTGTTTTCGTAAATAGTGTATCAGTTTTAACAAATTTTTCAGTATATGTTATACTTAAGTCTGAGATCTAACGTGCATTATTAATGATAACATTTTAGGTTATGATGAAAAGTGAGCTTAATATAAGAAAATCAAAGAAAACTGACTTGTATGTGACAATTTGTATATTTTTTAAGTGAAAAGATAATTCATGTTACCATAACAGTTACAAAATCCACTTGAGGTAATCTCTGTTTTGAAACAGTTAAAGAATAATCACTTGATTTATAACTAAAGATTCTCTTACGATTATTATGGAAACTTCGACAAACAATCAAATATCACTATTTGTCTCAAATGCATCTAGATTTCGTAAAATAAGTGTAAATGTTATAGTGTACATGAAGTGGAGTATTGAAAGATACAAAAATAGAATTTCTGGTTTGTCTGTTAGTTTTTTAGAAACGAAAACATTACTTGATTTAGCCATAAGCGAACATATCACTTGATTTTATACAATGGGTCAAGTTTCTGAACTAATCATCACCTAGGATGTGTCGGCAATATGTTTAAATAGCCCACTCCGTTTGTATGTGTGTGATGCTGGTCATTATATATATAGAAGTCATTCAATAGCAAACATGTAGTCGAATAAATGTAGAATATTACGTAGAGTGGTATTTAATCATTTTTGGCAATCAAAATTTATCAAGTTTTTAGCCTATAGGCAAATAGTTTCAATCAGCAAGAAACAAGCTCTTGACAAAGATTTATGAAAATAACTGAAGAAAGGTAAGAATATAGTTTTCTAGTAATGAATAAACATAGTTATTTTCATGGATCCTTTAAACTAATGGAACAAATCGATATATATTCAATTACTTTAGAACACCCTTTGAAAAGAGAAATTATTCTCCTTATTTCTATTAAACTGAAACTTGCTTTAAAATATTGCCCATTATGGCTAATCACTCACACTTCAGCAAACTTCACGATTTCTTTCACTAACTAATTTTCTGACTGAATTGCACTTACTTTTTCTCTACTCCACTTGTGCTCGCTAGTCACTGAGGTTTCGAATTTTTGACAAATTACACGATCATCGCTGTAATGTAATAATATTCAGTTAAGGTTACGAGAAAAATACCGAAGATTCAAGTAACGTGAAGTCAACAATATTAGTAAAGCCCAGTCAACAATGTAATTGCAAAAACAACGTATGACTTTTACAGAGTTATGTAACGAAATTTGTCACAACTATCACAATTCATCTTCAACATTCCTGTCTTAAAAACTAAGCAGTCATTAAATGTTAAGTCCCAAAATAAACTAATTAATAACACTAAACAGTTGTGTATCCAACACAATTTCCTCAGTTCTAATGCTTAACATTGTAACTGTTGACTTTTTTGTAAAAAATAGTCATTAAAACTGATGTTAACTTATTATATTGTTAAGTGAGGATTTTAAGTATTGTGATATATAGGTTTCTACTTTATAATGTATAATTTGTGTTATCTTGAGTATGTGTTATGTTTGTAACACCAGATAACACTTAAGTCCTTAACATTGTCGTGATAATGGTTATTAACATGTAAAACAATACTGAATTGCCTGGAAAAGTCTACACGCTACTCAGTATTGTTTCAAAAGGGTACTGATATTAAAGTAAATAAATATGGTGTTTTGAGTCCTTTTTATTTCACCATACAGTAACTTAAATTGTGAAAGTATAATCTAGGGAGGGTCGTGGAGTGAAGGAGAGATTTGCACAAAGTATAATATTGGCATCTGTTGTTTTTGTTGTTGTTGTTGTTTTTTTTCTGTTCTTTTTGCGCCAGTCATCCTACATCTCATTCAAATATTTTTATTTACTTGTTTACTAAGGAAAAACAATTATAAAGAAAGTTTAAATATGATTGGATATTATGGATAGAGTAAGAATTAGACTATCACGTAACAGTAGAGCAAATGTACAGATATAATGTTTTTTGTTTTTTATATAGTTTTTGCCCTTTCACTTCCTTTCTTTGGTGAACTGTGAAAATATTTATGCTTGAAGGCTACAGAAATGTTCTTCAATGAAAAGAGGTCAGATAACTTGGGATAAGGTACGCTTATTCATTTTATAGACAGGTTGAATTGGGTAACAAAGGAAACGTTATTAAATGTTTAACACAGTAACAAACTTACAATGTTTGGAAAAGGTTTTCTGATCATCAGGGAGATGTTCCATGGTGTAACAGTAGTCAATTTACGGATTTACAATGCTAAAGTCTAGGGTTCGATTCCCCATAGTGGATGTACCTAATAGCCTTTTCTTTATAAACAAACACAAGAAGATAAGTGCACAACATGAAAAAAGAAGTCCCACAATTGGAGAGCTATTAAGGTTTAATAAAGGTATTTTATTGATGTCTGGATTTTAATTTCATATTATGGAGTTTCGCTTTTCGATAGAAATACTGGTTTTATTGAGTTGTAATGTATACATGAGTTGTTGTTTTCATCATTGTGTTTAACAAATAAGGTTTATTAATTTACTGTTCTATCACTGAATGTGCTCGATCTTTCAGCTATAGAGGTGTCATTATGTGATGGTCAATCCCATTCTTCATTTGTAAAAGAGTAATCTAAGAGTTGGCAGTGGGTGATGTTGTCTAGATGCTTTCTTTTTAGTCTTCTTTTTCTTTATAAAGTTAATCCCAATTAGTTTGGGGTCGTCCAATATTTATGTAAACCAAGAATTTTTACACTCGTGTGGCTGGCTCAACTGGTAACCATATAAGACGAGCATGTTCGGTGACGGGGCTTCGAACTCTCGATCCTATGATTGCAAGTCGAACGTCCTAACCACAAGGCCATGCCAGGCTCTCCCACTAATCTAGCACTGCCAATTCGAGATGGCTAGTCCAGCAATAAAAATAACAAAAGTAAAAGAAAAAATATTCTGTTAGGAAGAGGTCGAAGATGTACCTGACCCTCCCAGGTCTAACAAAATTGGATCTAAAAATCCGATACACGGATGGCTGTTGGGTGGCTGCCAGCCCAGCTTAGATCAAGACACACAGTAGTGTGTTGTGTGGTCAAAAGAACCTACAGGACATTGCGTGTTGTTAACAGGAGTGATAGTTTAGTGATTTTCCACTTTCTGTAACTTGAACTGTGGTAATCCAAACTTTCATATTTTCAGTGTATGTGCTCTAAGGACAATCTATAAAGATATCCACAAGATATAAAATTTCCAATTTTGATTGAAGTTCTTCCTTTTTTCTTTTATTTGCAGTGAAAGTACGGAACTTTTATTTCAGAGAAAAATATACTTAACTTTTATGGATTTTTTTTTTCAAGCTTGGTACATTAAGTGTTCTTTACAATCCACAATTAGGTGTCAAATTTGATCTAAATATAAGCCATATGCGCAAAGTTTTTCAACAATAACTGCTCAACTTTGACCAAAATTTTTGCACACTCCCACACTAAAACTCAATATTTACTACAGTTTCACCTAAGAGTAAAAATGGACCATTTTTTGTCATTTTGATTAAAATGGCTGATTTATAACAGTAAAACTTTAGAGTAAAAGCACGTGCAGATAAATAAGTATTGGTTAGTCCAATCAAACTATATTATCAATTTCTTGATCAAGTCAAGTTTTAAAAAGAATCATAGGGTGGGCAGTCATTATTCATTGCCAACTTTTCAGCACAAGTTTGCTGAATTTTATGAAATTATCTTATTAAAAAGCGTTTAATGTCACATGACATTAGCTTAAGCAATTAGCGTAATTAATGATGCTTGATGACAAGAAACTGTTCATCTAGATTCCATGGCGTTACTGTAAAGAAAGGTATTAACACAGTTTTAGAGAGGAAGAAATACTACCATGTATTATAAAGACTCGGGTTGGTTCTGTGAAGTAACGGTCTGTTCCGAATAATAGGGTTGCAATCCTAAAGCTAATGTTGGTTACTATCGAGTATCACTCTCTTATTTACAGTGGTTTGTTGGTGTGTATTGATAAAAAGTCATGATATCTAATCAAAAACATCTTAGGTGTGAAAAAAGGTGCGGCCAAAAAAAAGTATTGAGCATGCGACTTAAAGGAATGAAAACAAAATACACGACCTAGGTAACTAATGAATATTTGCTGTAAAGTTTTATCAATGTCATAAGTGTAGCTATCAGTCTGCCCGACAATTTTGATTTCATTCCTTTAAACTGCACATTCAAACCTTTTTAGTCGCACCTGTTTTACATCTAAGATGTTTTTGATTAGATTGGTCTTACACCACACAATTAAACAGAAATTACAAACTATACAAAACTCAGTCCTCTCTACCATAAAAAGTTTATGCACAACAATTCCAGTCTTTCTAAACAACTATGCGAGCATACAGCAGACTCCTAAATAGATCGATCATCTACTTCCAGAAAAACTAAATAGGACACATCGATCCTTGGCCTTCTTGTCATAGAGGTGCTAATGGCTGCCCATAATGTGTTTAGCTTCCCCAGTAGAACTGCTTTCATAACTGATACAGAACTCATTTTTAATCATCTATGCTGTAGGTTTATTAGCACTGTCCTGTAGTGAAGTCTTTCTTCTGTGCTTCCTACAGTTCTGTTAGACCTACATTCAAAATGTCACTTTTCGAGACTTGAAGGGACTTGATTTCTTCTCTTGAGTACTTGTGGTGGCTGCAGATGCATCATCAGTCTCCTTTCTGTCTGGTTCCTCCAAACTTCTACTGCCTGGTGTAGTTCCAATCATCAAGTCTTAGCTGAGTACCTTCATTCACATGGCTTCAAGGTAACCCATGTAGTATGGAGTGTCCATCTGTATTCTTGCTATAGGAAATGTTCTCACTTTTAAATCAGTCAACACACACATACATATAATGCCCATCATCTGATCATCAGATACTAAAATGGTTCTCACTGCTGCAATACTGCACCTAGTGTCTTGTAGAACCCTCATTTTATTGTCTCCACTTAATGGCATGTTGTGAGTTGTTGGTACCTCTCAATGTTTGTCACATGCTCCAATCACTACTGGCACTGTTGATCTATTTGCTAACTTGAGCTTGTGAATTTGATGAGTTGTCTCAATTCTGTTTCTTCTGGCAGTAGCATCCATGTTGATAGTCACTCTTGTTTCTTGCCAGCACCATCTTTGTAGGTAGATCTACCCGATTTATGTTGAAATTTATGCTATTGCATGTTGGTGACAGACTTGCTCTGATTTGCAATGTGACCCATTTTATAACACATATAGCATCTCTTCTCCCTTTTGCCTGTTGAGTTCTTGTCATCTTTGGTGGTATCCTATTTCTGGTCAGATGCTCTTGATTTCAACTTTAACTGGTTATTCTTGGACTTGCCAATTATGCTCCCTTTATGGGCTTCCATATACTATTCTGCCAACTTGATCATCTCGTCCACGTATTTTGGTGCCCTCTCTTTTAGAAACAGTGACATGTCAATTGAGTACATGATCATGAACTGTTCACGTATCAGTATATCTGCCAGTCCTTTAAAACTATTTTCACACCTGACCATGTCAGTATACCTTGTGATATATCGAGATAGATGTGCCATAAACTGAAATACAGTTTCACCAGTGTCAGGTTTGACTTCTCTAAACTTCTGACAAAAACTTTCCTTGATAAGTTCATAATGTTTCAACAAGGCCATTTTTAACTTTTCATAGTCCATGGTATCTTCCAAAGTCATTCTTGCACACACTTGTAGGCCTTTCTCTGTGAGAAATAGGCCGAGACAGATGCCCAGTTTCCTTTGTTACAGTTTTGACTTTGGCCAAGTCTTTCATATCTTTCCATGAAAGCATCCTTGTCATATTTCTGTTCATCAGATTTGAGCAGCTTGTGCAGGCTGGCCCTAACCCCATTTTCATTCTTGTGTCATTCATCTTTCTGTTGGACGAGTTTGGCAATCTGAATTTGTGATCTTATTCTCTCTATTTTCTTTTTTCTTGCAGTCTTTCTTCCACTCTTCTCTGTCTATGCTCTTCTCTTTCTAGGTCTTATTGTTTTTTAACAAACTCTTGTAGATCACCATCTTTTAGCCCAAGCCACTCACCTCTCTCAATTCATTTATTGCCCCCCCCCCCAGTGGCACAGCGGTATGTCTGCAGAGTTACACTGCTAGAAACTGGTGTAGCTTTGTGCTTAATAACAAGTAACAACAAATATTCACTTATCAAAATCAGTCAACGTGCTTATATAGAATGATTGTAATCTCTACATTATTTCTGCCATTAATGTATTCAAAACAAGTCAAACATATGCACAAGACTTTGTTACACTGTTGGCCAAATGAGGCGTAGAACTTTCTACATACTATAGACGTTAGGATGTAAACATGCTTACTTAAAGCAACTAGAAATATTCCGAAGGTTCGAGTAACGTGACGTCAACTAACAACAATTGAACTATGCAACAAATGATTTGTAAACAGTTACATAATCAAATCTACAATAAATTCTCTCTTCTAAAACACTCGCACTTTATAACTATCTAAATCAGCTCTTGTATTAAATTTTTATGAAACAGTTTTATATATCTAACATAGATAACCATCCTGAATCACTTCTATAAAACTATAATTGTGTGCTCTTTGAGTATATTCATACTCTTGGCTTGTTTGATTCTTTGCTAACTTTCATCTTCAAAAGTCAAGGTTATACAACAATGATATGCAGTGCACTCTTTCACATTCCACATGTATTCTGTCATCATATAGAAATTATTCATTTTGTAGAGATGATAAAATATTATTTTAACAAATAAAGAGGAAATAGCATAAAGAATCGTTTATACATTTTGGGTAATAACAGATTTTCTGCTTGTATAACCACAGTATATTTAATACTTCCACAAGCAAAATATATTTAAACCACCATGGTGCATAACTTCGAGATATAAAACACCCATATTCCTTATGGTAAATCTTCCCATTAGCACAAAACATAACTGGAAAAGTGCCTTTAACAATAACAACAAAATATACATTAATGTTCCGAAGATTACTTTGTTTTTGTTGTTTAGTGAATTTCACGCAAAGCTACTCGAGGACTAGCTGTCCCTGGTTTTGAAGTTATGTGATAGAGGGAAAGCATCTAGTCAACACCAACCACCGACAACTCCTTATTTACTCGAATAGTGGGTTTGACCATCATCCTACAGCCCACTCACATCCCCAGAGATTGGAACACATTTTATTTGGTGGTAATGGAATGCGAACCACGAAACCTCGAATTCACAATCCAGCATGCTAACCACTGGCCAAGCTTTGGGAGTCTTACATTTCCTAAAAAAAAGTTTATTAAGCGTTATTCATTGTGTATTGAACTAAATGTGTTTTTCAAGACTCGATAGTGACACTACTCTTTAAGAACATAATATTTAGGGACAACAAGAAACACATTCGTCCATCTATGTTGTCCCATCCACTAAACTAAAACTATAAAAAACTCAAAGCCAGCCCTTATCATTCATATATTTATGAAGCCTTCCCTTAAACTCACTTAAATTTACTACCTCCACAACATCAGAAGGCAACCCATTCCAAAGGCCAACCACCCCGTTAGAAAAATAAAACTCCCTTAGCTGAAAATGTCTCCTACCCTGCCAAAATTTATTTTTATGTTTCCTAAAGAAGAAAGCGGAATAAAAAGGCAATTCATTTACTCAAATTATTCCTCGGTTTTTATGCCTATTTAGTTTATGTTAATTTAATGAATTTCATTCTAACTGCAATGATTCTGAAATATGTAAATAAAGGATTGTATGCTTTGTTGATTACAAGCCTTCTTCACCACAAAGTTAATCACGCCTAACAAAGAATGTTACGTAGGAGATGAATATCAGGATGGTTCATCTGCCATACAATGAGTTACTTCAGTCATGATGAATAATACTTCAAACCACATTTTTAGCCTCTTAGACAAGGCTCTCGAACATACTTTAGTATTAGTGCACTTTAGATAAGTACATTTATTTTCATAGAAATCCTGTAAATCATTGTTTCAACAGAAGACAAATAATATTTTTAAACCGCAGTTTGTAACTTTTCATTCGAAACAACAAAGTCATAAAAATTCAACAAAACAGTAATACCTTGTGTTCAATCTTCTACACTTTTGTTTACTTCATTTTCGTCTCAGAAAAAGATATTTGAAACTCTTTAAGTTTGCCAAGAAATTGTTTTATCATATTTGTAATAAACACAGTATTCGATGACGAGGAACCCACTTGGAGACTAATAATTCTTGGAGACGGCTTGAATGGGTAATGAAAAAAACTTTGATGACAAAACCTTGTCGAAACGTTGTACATTTGCTGTTATGTTAAGTACAGTATCTTCTTGATTATAGAAGATCATGAAATTCCAATGTAGCAAATTTTATAAGATTCTTTTTTCTTGAATTAGTTAAAAATGGATGGCTATTCAAGTACCACGTACAATGGATATGTATTAAGTTTATATCATCCTTACTTTTTCTTTTCTAAGGGTACGATGATGAGTGCTTCTAATTTTAAAAATATCCAAAAACTTTTCGAGAGGGCCCGGCATGGCCAGGTGGTTAGGGCACTCGACTAGCAATCTGAGGGTCGTGGGTTCGAATCCCCGTCACACTAAACATGCTTGTCCTTTCAGCCGAGGGGCGTTATAATGTGACGGTCAATCCCACTATCAGTTGGTAAAAGAGTAGCTCAAGAATTGGTGGTGGGTGGTGATGACAGGCTGCCTTTCCTCTACTCTTACACTGCTAAATTAGGGACGGCTAGCGCAGATAGCCCTCGTGAAGCTTTGCGCGAAATTCAAAACAAACTTTTCGAGAGTATAGTAATAGTTAGACTGTCTTATTAGGAACATTTCATTACGAAATGTTCATAAGATGAATATTTATACTATTATCCATTTTCATATTATGACGCCATGATGTTCTGGTAACAAATAAAAGCTGAGTATTGTTTCTTTACAACTCAAACAGTGTATATCCTATCCCTATGGATAAAGAGAATGATAAACATTTAGATTACAGGAATCCCTCGATTAGTGCGGTTAATGTGTTCTTTAATAGAGCTGCACTAATCGAATATAATAACTTATAGGAAATCATG